>NC_041394.2:263573009-263873009 GCF_900747795.2 Erpetoichthys calabaricus | reverse complement strand
GTGAAACAGGACACACTACAGAGTCCACAAAGGTTCATACATCATACATCAAACCCGAGATGGTACGGACACGCGTCTGAAACCGCGGAAGCAAAACTGTCTAATGAACGTGGACGCCTACAACGCGCGTCTCAAACTGCGTAGGCAAAGCAGGCACGGATTCAACACGACACAGCTCGAGTAACCGAGATACAAATACACACCTGCCTGAATATAATTAATGAACGCAAGCGCCTACAACGTGCATCTGAAATGCCGCAGACCAGGCAGGCACTGCTCCAAAAAGAAAGCGCTCGACTAAACGAGATACGAAGTGAAACGGGAAACACTACAGAGTCCGCAGTGCTCCACAATGCACTGCATAATAGTTCGGAAAGAGCTTCGTAGTAACACTGGGGAGACCCAGAGTGACACGGGCGAACGCTCCGTATTAAACATACGTCATCCTCACACGTCCAAGCTATACAGCATAGGTGAATCACATTACAGTGATGCATTATTAATAGTACGATAAACATCACAGTATTGCAAACAAATAAAAATTACTACTCGAAAAAGGGAAAATATATTTACCACGGACCAGGTGTCATTGAAACAAAAGCAGAATAAAGCGAGATCAGAAATGAAAGACAGAGTAGAAAGCAAAGTTAAACGTCATAAACAGGTTAAACGAGGGGGCCAAACACATGGACAGCAGGTTACAGATAATGAAGACCGGAATACAAAAGCTCGACTGACCGAGATACAAACTGAAACGGGAAACACTAAGGGGTCCGCAGTAGTCCTCAATGCACCGCATAATAGTACGGACGGAGCTCCGTATTAACAGTGGGAGGCCCCAGAGTGACACGGGCGAACGCTCCGTATTAAACGTGCATCATCCTCACACGTGGCTGCCCAGCGGGCACGGGTTCAAAATGCCGGGGGTAGGCGAGCCCCCTTGTAAAAGACAGAATAGAACAGCAGTAATGGTGAGATGTACAGTGAATTAAGACATTATTCAGACAATTTACTTTTTCACATTTTTCTATGTTGCAGGCAATCCACCTAATGAGGTAATTGAAAATTCTTTTTAAGTGTAAAATTTTCTAATTACACTTGCACTTGCAAAGTAGATTTTTTTTTTAATTAATATTATTTTTTGTAAGATTCTGAATTATTATAAAGTATGCACAGACTTCTAAATTACACAAATAGTGATAAACACTCACTAGTACCTGGAAATGGTAAAAAAAAAAAAAATAAATACTTTCTGTCCATTATTTCGATAGCTTCATATAAATCCATGCTACAGGCAATGAAGCAACGAAGCATACTTTTATTGGTTGACTAAGTGCTGGCAGGAAAACTTTAATGATTTACATCTAAAAGTTCCAGATAGAAAGTCATTGTTATGCTAATGCAACAAAAGCTGTGTGGTTAGGAAAATTTAGCCATGCTTGTCTCCAACTGCAGGAATATGAATTTCACAGTCAAATTCTTCACTTCAATTAATACCTTTCTTTTTTATGTAAGGGAATATATAAAGTACCTGTGAAATGTTCTAATCCACAGTAGAAACAGCCAAAAATACAGTGTGAACTGTAGTAACAACACCAGGATGAGAATAAAAATAAAACATGCACTTTTACAAATATGAAATTTCAGTTCTCTTACCTGCTGCCATATGCTCTAGTGTGCCTACTACAAGGCTATCATAAATCTGACCGTAGATCCTTTCCTTTAAACTTTCCTGCAGCTCGGGGGTCTGGGAAGCATTTAGCAGCATCTGTGCAAAAGTGTATCCTCCTATAGAAAATGCATGGATTAAAAGGGGACGGGATACAAAGCTTTCACTCTGAAGCACACCCAGGACTTGGGCACCATACTCCAAGCCCCACTTAGGCCAAAGGAAGTGGCGGACTTCACTCTCCACAGTAAGAATATCATAGCCATGCTTGAAATAAATTTCACGATACTTTTCCACAGATTTAGACTGAGAGCCCAACCAGGGCAGAAGCAAAAGAAGGGGCTTCGGCAGATCAGAAGATGCTGATATTATTTTATGTTCATTTTTGTAAAACGTGATGGTTTTTGAAATTTTCTGGATTTTGACTCCAGTGTTGATTGCTGCTCTTTGCATAATTTTCTATCACCGTTCCTAAAAAAAAAAGAAAAGAAAAAAAAAAGTTTTAATAAAATGGCAAAGTAACATTTGAAATTTGAGGAAGAAAGCAAATACCAAATGGGATGGTACAAAAAATATAATGCTGAAAGGATAAAATAATATACAATACCATACACAACAATGCAGTGTTCTCTAAAGATATGGGGCATTACGTATGATATTGGCCACAACAATGTACACTCATACACATACCCACACTCACCCCCAACAAATTCATAGATATGAATGAATCTAGTGTGTGCATTTTTAAGATGTGTGAGATAAACCACAGAACCAGCAGAAAAAGCTACCAAGTAAAGACAGCTAACTTTATCACAACATTTATTCAAACATATACTAATGGAGCCAATGTTTAGGAGCACTATACTAGTATTGTTTTAAGACTTACTTTTACTCTCAATGGCATGGACTCCATAATATGTTGGAAACATTCCTTTGAGAATCTGGTCCTTGTTGACATAATTGCATCATACAATTTCTGTAGATTTGTCAGCTTCACATTTTTGTTGCGACTTTCTACCACATTCCAAAGGTACTCTGATTCAGATCTGGTGACTGGGAAGACCACTGTAGAACACTTAAACTCATTGTCATGTTCATGAAACCAGTCTGAGGTGACTTTTGCTTTATGACATGTTGCATTATCGTGTTGGAAAGTAGCCATTAGTAGCCTGGACAGTTGACACAAGGCAGATCTGGTGCATCAATTCTTGCTGTTTCTGCCAAAAATTTGACCCCACCATCAGTGTGTCTTAGCAGAATTTAAGACTCATCAGACCAAGCTATGCTTCTTCCAGTATCCACATTTCCGACTGTCCAGTTTTGGTGCGCTCCTGTTCACTTCAGTCTCAGCTGTCTGTTCTTGGCTGACAGAAGTGGAACCCAATATGGTCTTCTGCTGTTGTAGGCTACGTGTTTCAAAGGTTCCATGTGTTGTGCATTCTGAAATGCTATTCTGCTGTCCACACTTGTACAGAAAGGATATGGTAACTCAGATAACCATTCTGCCAGCTCAAACCTGTATAACCATTCTCCTCTGACCTTCTTCAACAACAAAAAAATTATATTCACAGAACTTACTGAGTGTTTTTTATAATATTCTTAGTAAACTCTAGAAATTGTTGAGAGTGAAAACCCAGGAGATCAGCAGTTACACAAATACTTTAACCATCCTGTCTGTCACCAACAATCATGCCATGGTCGACACCACTGAGATCACAATTTTTCCCCATTCTGGAGTTTGATGTAAACATTAACAGAAGCTCTTGACCTGTAAATGCATGATTTTATGCATTGTGCTGCTGCCACATGAGCGGTAGATTAGATAGTTACATGGTTAAGCAGGTGTACAGGTGTCCCAATAATTTGCTCAGTGAATGTATTTAAAGATCAATTCATAACTCATAATAATATAAAAATCATACAGGCACAGAGCATTGTGACACTGGATAGATGTATTGAGAAAAAGACATCAGCCACAGACAGCACTATATTCACTATAAGTGTGAATCCACTTTAGTAATTGTACAATCCAATATCCTTAATGGCATGCATGTTAGCTTGACTGGTAATTCCAAATTGGCCCAGTGTGTGTTTGTCTGAGTGGGCCATACAGTAGACATGCACCATGTCCAAGTCTTGCTCTTACTTTGGATCCTTTTCTGTGATAGGCTCCATTCCTATCACCAGCCTCAACTGGATGACACAGATTTGAAATTGTTATTAGCTATGAAATCACACTGAATCTCAAAACATAAAGTTTAGAACATACCCATTACACATGTGGCAACTGATACTTCCTTTCATACCTAATGCACAGTAGCCAGTCTTCCATCCTAGCATTATGGAAAACAAGTTGAACGTGATTGCTACCCATTTCTTCACATAGTACATACCGCTTGGAATAATTATAACAGTAGAGGCAGGGTCTTCATAAAGTTAACTATTTTAACTGCCTCATCCAAGGCATTCTTGTGATCTGCTTACATGTTCTTGGCAGTTGGTGCCTGCCTGTGTAAACGGAAGCCTACAGATATCATAACACATAATAGGTCCACTGTGTGGCCCCAGACACACATTCACTCTTGCCCATTTTGACCATTCTATCCAGCTGCAGCAATTGAATATATAGGTAAAAGCTTACAGAAGAGTAAGTCTTTGTGCATGTCCAGATTATGTTCATGAGTAACACATGCAATAAGATTTGAAAGGTTTGGTCTATTGGAAAATTCTATTGATTAATCCAGTTGCAGAATATAAAATCGGCCCTCACGCACTCTTCCTAGCAGCTACCAAGTTACGTTCTGTGCCATTTCATTAATCCTTCATTGAATGATGTTTTATGAAAGTTATATGAGATTTAGCTGCATGTGAGCCATCTCCCCTAATATTTAATAGCTGCCATCTCTTTTGCAGCAGACAAAAATCAAAATTTCTCGCATTTTATGAGGCTTTCCAGTCTTTGCAATACGCTGTGCTGAACAGCAGGATGCTTCAAATGCATTAGCATTGTCTTTTACTGGGCGGCACGGTGGCGCAGTGGTAGCGCTGCTGCCTTGCACTTAGGAGACCTGGGTTCGCTTCCCGGGTCCTCCCTGCGTGGACTTTGCATGTTCTCCCCGTGTCTGTGTGGGTTTCCTCTGGGCGCTCCGGTTTCCTCCCACAGTCCAAAGACATGCAGGTTAGGTGGATTGGTGATTCTAAATTGGCCCTGGTGTGTGTCCTGAGGTGGGTTGGCACCCTGCCCGGGATTGGTTCCTGCCTTGTGCCCTGTATTGGCTGGAATTGGCTCCAACAGACCCCCGGACCCTGTGTTCAGATTCAGCGGGTTGGAAAATGGATTGATGGATTTTCTTTTACTGCAAAAGCAAATTCATGACTTTTTTCTCTTGCCCTGTTATTCCCTAAGTTTGTTTATGTTAGTAAATATGTTCACTGTGTTTTGTGTTCAGGTGTTGCCATAATTTGTCAAAGGCTTTGTTTAATTGCACCCATGGCTCATTCTCATGCTTGACACACGTAAAGCCAGATACTCACTGCTGTATTTTCTCTTTCTTGATTTGGGTTTTGGGATATCCAGTATCAAAGCACTTTCTTTGTTTGTAGATGGACCTATGAAACAACGACATTGTGCTAATGATACAGATGAAGAGACACAAAGTTGAACAGAAGCAAACACTATGGCTCAACAAGATGCAAGTTAAAGACCTCAGCAACGGAGGGCAAAGTTTAAAGTTTTCACTATAAACATTGTCTATTTGGAGGTATTTTCTCGAGACAAAGATTAATACGACTCATATGCCAGCGATACGGCTAAGATATGGTATCGCTAGTGATGGGCGGAGTGAAGATCTCATGAAGCGTTGAAACATTTGAAACAATTGTGTCGGAAATCTTGTCGAAGTTTTGAAGCATTTGACATTCACCTCTCTAGTGACATCTGCTGGCCATTTGCATTAATGTTGCACAATTTCATAGTCTAGTTCAGGGGTCTCCAATCACAGTCCTGAAGGGCCGCAGTGGCTGCAGATTTTTGTTCTAACCCGGTTGCTTAATTAGAAAGCAATTCTGCCAATAATTTAATTTCATGGCTTGTTAGTGCTTTAACTCTGCTATGTCAGGTCATTCTCATATCCTAGACTTTCTTCCCCTATCTAAGGATATCATCCAAATGATTTGAAGGCTAAAATGGACGAGCAATTCTCAATCATTCACTTTTTTCTCTTTACTTTCCTTCCAAGTATTTAATTAAACCAAATAATGCAAGATAAATACACACTGGCGTAAATGGTAACAAGCCAAATGGAGAAATGCTGGTCTCTTTTGTCATTCGCATGTTATTGCTAATTAGGATCCATTAAAAACTGAATGAATACAGCTGTTTCAGATGAAAATAAGCAATAAGCATTCAAAATCTTAATGAGCGAGACAACTAAAGTGAAGCAGAAGTGTTACTTGAGCAATTAGTGCTTCTTATTAAGCAATTGGGTTGGAGCAAAAACCTGCAGCCACTGCGGCCCTCCAGGACTGTGATTGGAGACCCCTGGTCTAGTTCAAAGACATCTGTCAGTCAGTCAGTCATCATCCAACTCGCTATATCCTAACACAGGGTCACAGGAGTCTGCTGGAGCCAATCCCAGCCAACACAGGGCACAAGGCAGGAACAAATCCCTGGGCAGGGTGCCAGCCCAACGCAGGGCACACACACATACACCAAGCACAAATTAGGGACAATTTAGGATCGCCAATGCACCTAACCTGCATTATCTTTGGACTGTGGGAGGAAACCGGAGCACCCGGAGGAAACCCATGCAGACACAGGGAGAACATGCAAACTGCACACAGGGAGGACCCGGGAAGCGAGCCCAGGTCTCCTTACTGTGAGGCAGCGCTAGCACTGTGCCACCGTGCCACCCTCAATGACATCTGTTAAACTTTTATTACTTTTCTTTGCTTCTAAAAATTTTCAACGAAGAGAAGGGTTTGACAGTGGCCTCCAGTGTCTGATGTCAAAAAAAAAAAAAAAAGTATATATATTGTGGAAGTTTAGCCCCTTAACACAGACAGACACAACACCAAATGTCCAAAACACACACCTTTAGTATTCAATATTCAAGGACAGTAAAGCCTTAAATGAAACTCATTGTTGATGATTGGTGACAAGTGAAAGCAGTTGCCTGCTTTGGGTAACAGGACAAGAAAAGGAGAAGGGAAACGTTAAATGTGTCAGTGACTTGGATTTCATAACTAGAAGAAGGTTTAAGAATACAGAAAAGGCCAGAAGCTCAGTCTTTTAATAATTCTATTTACATAAATGATTTATTCTGCTGTGCTGCAGAAGGACAACTTCTTATTTACTGATGACTCGTCAGCCTTTGACAAGATGCATTCACAAGGGACGGATGTTGCTGACAAAGTCAGGTGGTGTTTTGAAAGTGTGGGTCCAGATATGCTTATCCAAACCGCTCCTTCTTGCCAGTACTGGAGTGATCTTTATGTCCACCTCTAGATTGAATTTGCAAAGTTTCTTTACAACTTTTTTGTCTCATTAACACAAGTCCCAAAGCTCCCACAAATTGCAAAAGACACTGTCTTTTTTTGCCACTGACTCTGTTTTGAAAACATTTGTAATTAGCTATGCAGCACACACATTTACTCACATTGCATTCTGGAAATCAACAATACATATCAGCTACAGATCTGAAAATCAAACACTAAAAACGTATAACGAGGAGTGTCTTGTGTGTATACTGTACTATCGTGATGACCTTGTCGGTTTTGTAAACTCAAACATGAAGCATCTCTAACCCTCTCTGACATGATCGACATGGGGTAGCACAGACGCTGGATTGTTTGAAATAAGCATGGTATCTTACGGCAAATATGCTCATCAATTAGCATATATAAGACTACACACCAAGAAACGTGGTATCCCGTGTGAATATTTCATAATGTCTCTTAAAAATATTTATAAACTTATGAGTAAGTAATACATAACTGTTTTTAAAAAATGTTCATATTTGCTCTGACAGTGCTCCACGTGCAAGTCCTACCTACGGCAAGATTCAAGCTCATGTTAGAGCACTGTACAAATGGAGAAAACCCACTATATTTACTGGATGAGCCAAACAAGACTGGTGAAAATTTAGACCAATTGCACTTCTGACAGCAGAGATGCCAGTGACATCATGGTGCTAGTGTTCCTCCAAATCACATGACGAGCGCATTTGAAACAAGCCTAGAAGTTGTCCCGAAGACCTCAGGTCAGGTCAGGTTGGAGAGCATGCACTGGTAGCATGCACCCACCATGCGACAGAACAGTTTGTGATCATGGTGCCAACCCCCCAGGCAGACACGCGGTCCACTCCCACCCTCCGGAAATGACCCTCTATCTGCCGCAGGCAGGTGTTACGTGGGTGTTCCCTTGGCCTGGTCCAGCCACTTGGGTCCTCAACAGTGAGGATCCTGTGAGCCAGATCACCCTCTGGGAATCGCCCCACATGACCGTAGTGCTGTAACTGACCTCCCTCACAATGCAGGTAATGTGCCGCACCTGGGACTCCATGAGCAACCACTCATTCTACAAAGTCAAATCAGGATTCTCTGAAGAGACACAGTACCAAAGAAGTCTAGTCTTCGTCTCAGGTCACTGGATAGTGTTCATATCTCGCAACCATATAGCAAGACCGGAAGCACCAGGACTCTAAAGACTTGGACATTCGTCCTTTTGCATAGATATTGGAAGCGCCAAAAATCCCTTTCCAACGACCTCATGACCCCCCATGCTCTCTACTGACTTTATAACAAGAGTCACCGGAGACATGAATGTCAGCGCAGAGGTAAGTAAACCTCTCAACAAAATCGACACTCCGCAGACAGACAGACACACTGCTGATGGCTGTGCCGAAGATGTCATTAAAGGCCTGGATCTTGGTTTTTATCCTGGACACGTGCAAGCCCAGACACTCAGACTCCTCGCTCAGTCTCTCAAAAGCCCCAATCAGAGCCTCAATTGACTCTGTGAAGATAACAGCATCGTCAGCAAAGACAAGATCCGTGAATCTTTCTTCACAGATGCCCCAAAGCCACTGGACCCCACGACCTTGCCCAACACCCAGTCCATGCAAGCACTGAACAGAGTAGGAGTTAGAACACACCTCTGACGAACCCCGGAATCAACAGGAAAAACACAGAGGCTCTGCCTCCGCTCTGCATAGCACTCACAGTACCAGTGTAGAGGCCGACCATAATATCCAGCAACCTTGCGTGGATCCCGCAAAGTCTCAGGATGTCCCACAGGGCAGCTCGATCAACTGAGTCAAATACTTTACAAAAATCAACAAAGGCTGCAAAGAAACTCTGCCGATATTCGCGTCTGCGCTCCATGATAACCCTCAGTGTCAGGATGCTGCCGATGGTAGACTTCTTAGGTATAAAACCAGACTGTTCTGGTTGCTGGTAGGTGAACAAGTGATCATGGATCCAATTAAGGACAACCCTAGCAAGGACATTACCAGGTACCGAGAGCAGTGTTATTCCCCTATAGCTGCCGCAATCCAGGCCTTCCACTGTCCGTAGAAAGAGAAGGAGAAGAGCACCTGTACAGTTTTTCCAATTCAAAAAAGAAAAGGAGCTGAAAACGTTTTCTGACACGGAACAATGGCACAACAGAATCAGGTATGGACTCACAGAAAAAAAGCACAGTAAATTTAAAGAAACTTTAGATCCATTAAACAAAACTAATGAGATGTAAGATTATATATAGCGAATCCAAGTGTTCTTTGTTTATCGTCATTACTGACATTTCCTATTTTTAAGCATATCGTTTAAATTATTTTTTACCTCTTGTATTTTCTTTTTAAAAGTTGCCATATTATTTCATCTATATTAACTTTTTAAGTTATTTATGAGATGTTATGTAGCTTATCTGCAATGTTAGTGCACAATATGAAAGGTATGTTTATCATCATCATTAACGTTTGTTAAATATCTTATTTAAATTGATTTTTCTCTGGTTAAGTTAGCTATTTATAAAAGCACGATAGTGCTTTCTGCCAAATTAGTATTACATATTATTTTTGTCTTGATTTCCACAGCCACATTTCTCCATAATGGCAGAGAATATAAAACCAACTTTGATTACAGTACACCCCCAAAATTTGCGGGGGTTACGTTCCCAGAGCACCCGCGAATTGTGAAAAACCGCGACTTTTGGATGTGGTTAAAAAATGCCTTTTAAATTCCTATTTTTATAGTTTAAACCCTAAATACAGTATGCTCCCAAAGCACTTTAATTTCGTTGTAAACTCAGCTTAGTACATTACCTAAAAAATTACCTTAATACATTACCTAAAACCAGAATGTAAAGTTAAACCCGTATACTGTACTGTACTGCTATGTCTCCCGCGGTGCTAGAATGTAAAATACTGATGTTACCACTATACATACTGTTATTCATGCAAGCGCGTTCTCTTTGGTATAAGTAGAGTAAATGCATAATAATTTCATTTAATTAAAATACAGTAAAATGTACGGGTACTCACCAATGATGAATGATATTGATGATGCTGATGAAGTAACTGTGCAGTACAATGCAGAGGATTTAAAACTCCTCGGGTGGCACCTCTTCTTCAGGCGCTTCAGGAGGAGTTGTATCTTTGGACGGGTTTTCTTCTGGTGGGGTTTTGTGCTGGCTTTTCTTTATAGGTTTCAGGAACATTGTGATGGGAAGTTGCTACATTGTCTCCTGTAGCGAACTGCTGGTACAATTTCCGTGCTTTCTCACGGATTATGTTACCAACCAGGGGGATATTCTTCTTCCTGCAGTCGGTGATCCAAAATGCCAAGGCAGATTCCATCCTGACGATATTTTTATTCCTTACTTTTATTCCTAAACTTACAGATACAGTACAGTAATCCCTCGCTACTTCGCGGTTCACTTTTCGCGGATTCACGACTTCGCGGGTTTTTAAATACAAGTGATTGCCCGCCTATCGCGGAAGTTATGTTCCAGACCCATCAGCAACAGGAGAAAATCTGTGATATAGAAAGACCATATAAATAAACATTTTTATAGTTTAAGCCTTAAAATACCCATCCCACATGCTTTAAACACATGTAAACTTATAAAACACACTTTGTTAACACATATGATATGTGGATGTCGGGCTAAGGATATGAGTAACATCTCACTATTATAAAACATTTTAACTTCACGCAAGACAAGACAGTGAGACAGGAAAATAGGTGATGTACAGGCTTTTAAATTATTGACACGCAGAGCGACAAGCAGCACAAAGCCAGCACAAAGGCCACTTCTCCTTAGCGTTCATTCAGCTCCCCACCCCCTTGACAATGCGAAGTGCCAGGAGCGTACTGCGCCTCCGGGGAGGGGGGTTTGAGCGAACGTGTGTTCAGCCCTCACACACCCCCACTCCTCCTTCCGAACGCACAGAGCGACAAGCAGGCATTTTGGCAGAAGCAGCACAAAGTCCATTTCTGCTCAGCGTGAGTTCAGCTGCCCCCCTTCACAAAGCGAGTGCAGACACATCGATGTCTGATCGCTGCGTGCAGTGTGCAGTGTTGGTCTGCGGTGTTTAAGAATGTAGCAAGTGTTTAAGAGTATAGGAAGTGTTTATAAGAGTGTGGGAAAGGTTAACAAGAGAGTGAGAAAGGTTTATAAGAGTGTGGGAAGGGTTTATAAAGCCTTAAAATAGGTATAAATAATAAAATAAATATAGGTTGCTACGTCGCGGATTTTCACCTATCGCGGGGGGCTCTGGAACGTAACCCCCACGATAGGTGAGGGATGACTGTACTCCAGATCGCTGCTTTGTTCTTTATGTAGGGTGCGGTGCTTTCATTAATGCCATAGTGGTGTGCTACTTCAGCATAACTTTTTAGTTCCCGGAGCAAATACAGTAGCTCAACCTTCTCCTGGAGTGTTTTAAACTTTTTCTGGCGCTTAGACTCAGTGCCAGAAGCCTTAGAAGGTGCACAGCGTTTCGGCGTCATCTTGTGTGTTTAAGAATAACAAAATGAATACAAAGTGGAAAACACGAGGACATTCAACTGGAGACGTGTCACAGGGCAGTAGTCAATCAGCATCAAGGAGAAATAAATAATGCTCTCGTATTGGCTACTTTCACCATCCCAAACCACGTTTTCCTCAGCGGTGGTAAACCCATTCACCTGGAGACGCGTCACAGAGCAGCAGTCAATCAGCAGCAAGGAGAAATGAATAACGTTCTCGGATTGGCTACTTTCACTCTCCCAACCCACGTTTCCCTCAGCGGTTGCTTCCTGTTCTCTCTACAGTGCCATGAAAAAAGCCATAAAAAATTGCAGAGGACATTTGCGCTTTCTGCTAACAATTAATAGTTAGGTTTTAAGGAAAAATCCGCAAACAACTGAATCCGTGAACCCTGAACTGCGACTTCGCAGGGGTCTACTGTACATAGATTAAATATCAAAATGAATCCAAGTGCCCTCTTTGTAAAAAGCAAAGAGACCACAGCATCCTGCTGCCTCGTCTTCAGAGCCATGAAGCCCACAATGTAAAGTATGCAGGTAATTATGCTAGTAGTGTATGCGTGTGTGATTTATTAAAAAAATAACACTAGGATACTTTACTAGCAAACAATACTGATGTTTAGATTTCCGAACTAGAACTTTTTAAATAGTTTAAAAAACTGAGCTAATCTTGCATTTTCCGTTGTTTGGCAGGTTTTACTATTTACAGATGCAACACAGGGTGTGTAACAAGTGGCCATTTCCATTGTTGTTTTTGTTTAAAAGTCACTGTCAACAGTTTACTGTATGTCAGTATTTAACATTTTTCTTTGATTAATTTTTTACTCCTTGTATTAGGGCCTTCCAAGTCAGATGAATAGCCATGACTGCGGAATTTTTATGTTGATTGTGTGACCATTTCATATTTTAACTATATTTTTGTGTATGTCTGTATTTAATGTTGTGTCCAGGTTTCCAAATGACCATTTTGTGGTTTCTCTGTATTTTGTCCTCGAGGCACCCTTCAATTTTAACAAGGTGTGTCTCAACTTTAGTACTATCTGGTTTCATTGTAGCATTTGTGGAGGGAGGATTATATCCGGTTGTTGGTTCCCGTTTTTGTCACTTTCTACAATTTGTGTTGGATATTTGTGTTATGTTTATTTTATTTATATATTTTTTTTAATTTTAGCATACTGTTCCTAGTGGTTTTGATGTTCCAGAAACACCTGCCTTTCAAAATCCATATACTTTAAATGTATGTTTATAATGGTCTCCATAAATATTTTTGGAACATTAAACAACTTCACTCTGCTCAGACCTCTTTAGAATGACATGCTAGCTTTGAGGAAGTGCTGGTATAGAATGTTGCTTGACAACTCCAGCACTAAGGGATAAATGAAATATTAATTTCCTTTAATAACTTTCATTTAGTTCTGCGGCAATGTGGCAAATATACTTAGCCATGTTGTAAATCAAAGAGAAATAGTCAAAATGTTTACCATTATAAACTTAGTGCTTCTTTTTGAAATCACTGAAGTAACAGCTCACATCAGACTGTGCAAGCAAACAGCCTTCTAAATGAAGGCCAAGAAACAAACAAAAAATTAGAAGGTACAGAAATAATGGACAGCCAGGACAGGGTAATTTTTTGTGCTTATTTTTTTGCACATTTTTTTTTTTTTTTTTTTTTTAACATTTCCTTAGGTAATTTTTATTTTTTCTGTTTTCAGATTTAGACTCTATTGAGCCATTAATGAAAAGACAAAAAATGAGTAAAGACTTGCACTACATCTGAAGTGAAAAAATGTCTTGCTATTCTATTCCATTGCACTGCATTCAGGCAGGTTTCAGATCTTTTCTTTTAGAAGAAACGTCAGCCTCCCTTCTCCAACATCCAGCACAGGGCAATGATGAGCAGGTGCAGATGCATCATTTTATAAACTTCCATAAGAAAGATGAATTACATTTTGTAGATGCTGGCTTACAATGCCTATGGTATAGTGAATAAAATGTATGAAAAGACTTTTAATGCTTGTCTCAGATGCATACTGTTAATCATTAACCAGTAGGAGTCAAAGCCCAAAAATCTAAAAGCCTATTTTACCTCTTCTGACACAGCAATACAACTCTTAAACAACTTAAAAAATTTGAAATGCATTGTGTACTGTGTTAATAATAGTGTATTGTAAGAAACATTGAAGAATCTGTGATCGAAAGCAGTAACGTTAATAATGTATAACAAATTAAGAATATACTGTACATTATCATTTTGCTTTCCTTTTTCTTTCATTCCTTGGAAATGTGGAGGAAAAGGCTATACGCTTTATGAAGACCATTAAAAGAATTTTCTTTCTTTTAATCAAACAGATTACAGCAACACGGAATCCTTCAGCATTTTACTGAGGCAGAGAAGTGGTGAACTTGAGAATCAATCTGTGCTCAGGGGGCAAGTCTCATTCCCTTCATTACTCTCAAAGGACAAAGACAACACTGAGGAGGCCCTTCAGAAATTTGATTTGCTATCTGAATTTCCAGAAGAAGAGGAGAGGGAATATGTCCTTAGACCCTTCATCATCCTTTTTTTCACATATGGAGGACATGCATCTGTTTTTAGATAATGTGAGAGGATAAAGGAAAATAACTGTTTTGTGAGAAAATGTAGCATAAATACACATGTCCCTCATTGTTCAGTTACAACCTACAATTCTTGTTCTATATTTTATATATTGTTTAACTTTTTTGTAATAAATGTTGCAACCCAACTTCGTCTTTGCAGTCAATTGTCTCAGATCTGCACTTCTTAATGTTACAGTCATATGAAAATGTTTGGGAACCCCTCTTAATTCTTTGGATTTTTGTTTATCATTATCAAAGTAGCAACTTCCTTTAAATATATGACATGCCTTATGGAAACAGTAGTATTTCAGCGGTGACATTAAGTTCATTGGAGTAACAGAAAATATGCAATATGCATCATAACAAAATTAGACAGGTGCATAAATTTGGACACCCCAACAGAGATATTACATCAATACTTAGTTGAGCCTCCTTCTGCAAATATAACAGCCTCTAGACGCTTCCTATAGCCTTTGATGAGTGTTTGGATTCTGGATGGAGGTATTTTTGACCATTCTTCAATACAAAATCTCTCTAGTTCAGTTAAATTTTATGGTTGGCGAGCATGGACAGCTTGCTTCAAATCATCCCATCAATTTTCGATGATATTCAAGTCAGGGGACTGTGACAGCCACTCCAGAACATTGTACTTCTCCCTCTGCATGAATGCCTTTGTAGATTTCGAACTGTGTTTTGGGTCATTGTCTTGTTGGAATAACCAACCCCTGAGTCACTTCAACTTTGTGACTGATGCTTGAACATTATCCTGAAGAATTTGTTGATATTGGGTTGAATTCATCCGACCCTTGACTTTAACAAGGGCCCCAGTTCCTGAACTAGCCACACAGCCCCACAGCATGATGGAACCTCCACCAAATTTGACAGCAGTTAGCAGGTGTTTTTCTTGGAATGTGGTGTTCTTCTTCTGCCATGCAAAGTGCTTTTTGTTATGACCAAATAACTCAACTTTTGTCTCATCAGTCCAAAGAACTTTGTTCCAAAATGAATCTGGCTTGTCTAAATGAGCATTTGCATACAACAAGTGACTCTGTTTGTGGGGTGAGTGCAGAAAGGGCTTCTTTCTCATCACCCTGCCATACAGATGTTTTTTGTGCAAATTGAGCTGAATTGTAGAACGATGTACAGATACACCATCTACAGCAAGATGTTCTTGCAGGTCTTTGGAGGTGATCTGTGGGTTGTCTGTAACCATTCTCACAATCCTGCGCATATGCCGCTCCTGTATTTTTCTTGGCATGCCAGACCAGGGTTTAACAGCAACTGTGCCTGTGGCTTTCTATTTCCTGATTACATTCCCTACAGTTGAAACTGAAAGTTTAAACCTCTGAGATAGCATTTTGTAGCCTTCCCCTAAACCATGATACTGAACAATCTTTGTTTTCAGATGTTTTGAGAGTTGCTTTGAGGATCCCATGCTGTCACTCTTCAGAGGAGAATCAAAGGGAAGCACAACTTGCAATTGACCACCTTAAATACCTTTTCTCATAACTGGACACACCTGTCTATGAAGTTCAAGGCTTAACGAGCTAATCCAACCAATTTGTTGTTGCAAGTAAACAGTATTGAGTAGTTACATGCATTCAAATCACAAAATGACAATGGGACCTAAATTTTTGCACAGCCAGTTTTTCAGATTTGATTTAATTTCATACAACTAAATACTGCTTCACTAAAAATCTTTGTTCGGAAAACACCCCAGTACTCAGATGTTCCTAGGAAATGAAAGACATAACACTGTTATCTTTTTTGTTGAAAGTAAATTATTATGCAGGCTGAGAGGAGTTCCCAAACTTTTTCATATGACTGTATGTACTAAAATAATGTTTTATAAGGCAGGGCAAGGCAATTTATATTTACAAAGCACATTTACAACAGCCAGAACTGAACCAAAGTGCTGTACAAGAAAGGGTAAAAGAAGCAGTTCAAATATACCGTATGTACACATCACAAAACTGTAAGCATAACCAACCATTGCATAAAAGATAAACTCAAAATACCAACACTGATACATACATATTTATAATCATGAATGTACATGAGTCAACATATACAAACAACGTCAACCTCTTGCAGGGCCAAATGGCAGCAAGAAGAAATAAGACTTTAATGATGACTTAAAAATGGCCTGTGTTGGAGGAGACCTAATATAATAAGGCGAGCCATTCCAGAGAAAAGGGACAGCCACTGCAAACATCTGATTCCTCCTTTGCTTCAGCCTTGACCTCAGCACAACTAAGAGCATCTGGCTAGTATACCCCAGTGCTCTTGTTGGCACATACAAGTGAAGAGGTTCTGAGAGGCAAGATGGGGCTGATCCATTCAAACATTTGAAAACAAGAAATAGAATTTTAAAATCAACTCTGAAATCGACCAGAAGCCAACGAAGCAAGGTCAGTATTGATGAAATATGGCCACACTTATGACAGCCATTCAATAAGCAAACAGCAAAGTTGTGGAATAGTTGTATGTGTCATAACAAGGCCTGATCAACACCTACTAACAAAAACTGCAATAGTTCAAATGAGATGTTATAAAAGCTTGGATGGCACTTTCAAGATCACTGAAAGAAAGACAAGCCTTTACCTTAAAGTCTCTGCTGGAAAAAGCTTCATTTAACCTCACAATTTATCTGTTTGTCAAGTTTGAATGAGCTGTCAAAGATCACGCTTAGGTTCCTAACTGAAGCTTTATGATATACGTATATGGCAAGGGGTCCATAAGCAACATCAGGGACACTCAAACCTTCTGAACTTTTGGACACTATGATCACAGTTTTATTATCATTTAGTTTAAGAAAATTCCATGTTTTAATATCATTCAAGCATTCATGGACGGTCTGCATTATCTCACTTTGATTTTAGTGGCAAATAGTTTTTAGTGTCGTCAGTATAGCAGTGAAAGGAGTAGCCATATTTGTTAACAGTGGAGCCTAAACATGCAAATCAAAAACTGAAGGGTCCAAGGATGGAACCCTGTGGAACCCCACAAGAAAGAGGAACTACAGAGATTGGGAACTCACCCAAATAAATAGAAAAAATCCTATTGCTTAGATATGATTTAAACCATTTAAGGGCATTAGCTTGGATGCCTACATACTGTTCAAGGCGGGATATACGAATCGTAAGATCCACAGTATCAAAAGCTGAGGTAAGATCTAGTAGAACAAGAAAGGCAGAATCTCCAGCATTAGTACTTGGGAAGAGGTAAACCTTTAACAAGGATGTTTCACTACTGTAAAAAGATCTGTATCTGGACTGGTATTTTTTCAGACTATTTTCATCCAGAAATGTTTGAGTTAGGAAACATTTTTCAAAGACTTTAGATAAAAAGGCAGTTTAGGAATTGCCCTGAAATTTGAGATATTAGAGGATCCTTATTTTGTTTTTTTTAATACTTTTCTGCACCACAGTGTGTTTCAAGACAGCAAGAACACAACCAGAAATCAAGCTAGCATTTATTAAGGTAACAATACCTGGTCTGACAGAATCAAAAAAAAACCTTAACTAATTGAGAGGGGACACTGTCCAGTGGGCAATTTGTAGGATTCAGACATTGCACCAAATCAGACAACAGTGATCAAAGACAGCTGAACATATGCAGTGAAACTGATGGCCTAATAAAGGTTATCTTATTTACAAAAAAATGATATCTCTGTTTGGAGAGTAAGTTGGGGTATGCAAGAAATGCCAAATTCCTAATACAAAAAATTACATATGTCGATTAAAGGATGTTAAATCACTAAAAAATTGATTTGTAATTATTGCATCTACCCAAACAAAACATTTTTAAAGATTACAATTTGAATCAATGTGTTAGTTCAGTTCCAAAATAAATGAAAAATGGTTTATGGAAGTAAGGCACAGAGGGTGCAACTTTCAATAATGCAAATTTTTACATTTCTTTAGAAAAACAAACGATAATATCTATTAAGTAATTTAAGAGATTTGCCTCACATTTTTTGATAAGTACATACTTATAAGGGTCCCCGGGAGAACAATTATGCATTAAAATTAAAAACTAGGAAAACGTTTGAAAGTTTAATAACTTCACTTGCAATTTATCAACATTATAACAGCAGCATAGATCAAAATTAAGAAAACACAATTCAAGACAGACAATGGAAATAAAGGTCCCAATGTAATGTAGTAAGCTGGATCATTTAAAAAAGTGTTCAATACACACAATTTTAAAAGTTTCTTTTACTGAGAACTCGAAAGTTTAGAACTTCATTTTCATGCCTGTTGATCATTTATTTTGTAACATAATAAATTAATGTCATTAACGGAATTTTCCCTTTTATTGAACGAGGTTCCAGGAATAATGTAAAAATAATTTCAAATATTTTGAAAAATAGAATTCACTATAATAGCAGTTAGAGCACCCACATTCGTGTATGGTGTTTCCTTTATCTAAAAATATGTTACGTCCTCTTTCTTTTAACTATCCATCCATCCATTTCCCAACCCGCTGAATCGAGAAGGGTCCGGCTGCAGGTCGCAGACTTGGCCTTCCACGCCCCTGGCCTTCCACGCCCCCGGCCTTCCACGCCTCCTGCCTTCCACAGTCCGCCCCACAACCGTAGAAAGAGAAGAAGAGCTGCTGTACAGTTATTCCAATTCGAAAAAGAAAAGGAGCTGAAAACGATTTCTGACACGGAACAAAGGCACAACAGAACCAGGTATGGACTCACAGAATAAAAAGCTCAGTATATTTAAAGAAACTTTAGATCCATTAAACAAAACTAATGAGATGTACGATTATATACTGTATAGCGAATCCAAGTGTTCTCTGTTTATCGTCATTACTGACATATCCTATTTTTAAGCATATCGTTTTAATTATTTGTTACCTCTTGTATTATTTCTTTTTAATATTTGCCGTATTATTTCATCTATATTAACTTTTTCACTTATTTATGAGATGTTATGTAGAGAATCTGCAATGTCAGTGTACAATATGAAAGGTATTTATGTTTATCGTCGTCATTAACGTATGTTAAATATCTTATCTTAACTTAGTTAAGTTAGCTATTTTTAAAAGCACGTTAGCGCTTTCTGCCAAATTAGTATTACATATTATTTTTGTCTTGATTTCCACAGTCACATTTCTCCATAAAGGCAGAGAATATAAAAACAACTTTGATAACATTGATTAAATTTCCAAATGAATCCAAGTGCCCTCTTTGTAAAAAGCACAGAGACTACAGCATCCTGCTACGTCACCTTCAGAGTCATGAAGGCCACATTGTCAAGTATGCAGGTAGTGTATATACAGGGTATGCTAAGAGTGTGTGCTTGCAAACAATACTGACATTTAGATTTCTGATCTGGAACTTTTTAAAATACAGGTTAAAAAGCTGAGCATTTTCCGTTGTTTGGCAGGATTTACTATTTACAGATGTAACACAGGGTGTGTCCCAAGTGGCCAATTCCATTGTTGTTTCTGTTTAAAAGTCATTGTCAACAGTTTACTGTATGTCAGTATTTAATATTTTTCTTTGTTTAAATTTTTTTACCCCTTGTATTAGGGCTTCCCTAGTGTGTGCTTGGTGTGTTGGTGTGTGCTTGGTGTGTGTGCGCCCTGCGGTGGGCTGGCGCCCTGCCTGGGTTTTGTTTCCTGCCTTGCGCCCTGTGTTGGCTGGGATTGGCTCCAGCAGACCCCCGTGATACTGTAGTTAGGATATAGCGGGATGGATGGATGTATTAGGGCCTTCCAAGTCAGATGAATAGCCATGGCTGTGGAATTTCCATGTTGATGGTATGACCATTTCATATTGTAACTATCATTTTTTGTATGTCTGTATTTAATGTCGTGTCCAGGTTTCCAAAGGACCATTTTGTGGTGTCTCTGTATTTCATCCTCGAGGCCCCCTTCAGTTTTAATGAGTTGTATCTCAACATTAGTCCTCTCTTCTTTCATTGTAGTATTTGTAGAGGGAGGATTTTATCTGGTTGCTGGTTCCGATTTTTGTCACCTTCTACAATTTGTGTTGGATATTTGTGTTATGTTTAACTTATTTTATTATATTTGTTTTTTTTTTTAATTTCAGCATACTGTCCATAGTGGTTTTGAAGTTCCAGAAACGCCTACCTTTCAAAATCCAGATCATTTAAATGTATGTTTATAATGGTTTGCATAAATATTTTTGTAACATTAAACTCCTTTTAGAATGACATGCTGGCTTTGTGGAAGAGCTGGTGTAGAATGTTACTTGAGAACTCCAGCACCAAGGGGTAAATGAAATTTAAATTTCCTTTAATAACTCTAATTTAGTTCTGCGGCAATATGGCAAATATACTTAGCCATATTGTAAATCAAAGACGAATAGTCCAAATGTTTACCATTATAAACTTAGTGCTTCTTTTTGAAATCACTGAAGTAACTGCTCACATCAGACTGAGTGAGCAAACGCCCTTCTAAATGAAGGCCAAGAACCAAACAAAAAATTAGAAGGTACAGAAACAATGGACAGCCAGGACAGGGTCATTTTTTGTGCTTATTCTTTTGGTTCTTTTTTAACATTTCCTTAGGTAAATATTATTTTCTATGTTTTTAGGTTTAGACTTTATTGAGCCATTAATGAGAAGACAGAGTAAAGACTTGGCACTACATCTGAAATGAACAAATGTCTTGCTATTCTGTTCCATAGCACTGCATTCTGCAGATTTCAGATTTTTTCTTTTAGAAGAAACGTCAGCGTCCCTTCTCCAACATCCAGCACAGGGCACTGATG
Source organism: Erpetoichthys calabaricus (assembly GCF_900747795.2). Classification (NCBI taxonomy): domain Eukaryota; kingdom Metazoa; phylum Chordata; class Cladistia; order Polypteriformes; family Polypteridae; genus Erpetoichthys; species Erpetoichthys calabaricus. The sequence continues at coordinate 263,851,959 of NC_041394.2, read as the reverse complement.
AGCAGGTACAGACACATCATTTTATAAACTTCCATAAGAAAGATAAATTACATTTTGTTGATGCTGGCTTACAATGCCTGTGGTATAGTGAATAAAATGTATAAAAAGACTTAATGCTTGTCTCAGATGCCGACTGTTAATCGTTAAGCAGTAGGAGTCAAAGCCCAAAAGACTAAAAGCCTGTTTTATATCTTCTGACAAACTGTAGTACTAGTACAACTCTTAAAGGCCTTAAAACATTTGAAATGCATTGTGTGCTGTATTAATAATAGTGTATTGTAAGAAACATTGAAGACTTGTAGAATCTGTGATCAAAAGCAGTAATGTTAATAATGTATAATAAATTACATTTGCTGTACATTATTTTTTTTACTTTCCTTACATTCCTTGTAAATGTGGAGGAAAAGGCTATGAGCTTTATGATGACCATTTAAAGAATTTCCTTTCTTTCTTTTTTAATATAATGTATTACAGCAGCATGGAATCCTTCAGCATTTCACCGAGGCACAGAAGTGGTGTGCTGAGAACATTTCTGTGTTCAGAGGGCGAATCTCACTCCCTGCATTACTGTCAATGGACAAAGACGACACTGAGGAGGCCCTTCAGAAATTTGATTTGCTATCTGAATTTCCAGAAGAAGAAGAGAGAGAATATGTCTTTAGACATATTTTTTTCACTTATGGAAGACATGCATCTGTTTTTAGATTAACGTGAGAGGAAAAAGGAAAATGACTGAGTTTTGTGAGAAAATGTAACAAACATACATGTCCCTCATTGTTCAGTTACAACCTACAATTCTTGTTCTATATTTTATATATTCTTTAACTTTTTTGTAATAAATGTTTAAAACCAACTTCATCTTTACAGTCCATTGTCTTAGTGTTATGTATTAAAATAATGTTTTATAAAGCAGGGCAAGGCAATATTTATTTATAAACCACATTTACAACAGCAGCCAGAACTGAACCAAAGTGCTGTACAAGAAAGGGTAAAAGAAGCAGTTCAAATATACCGTATGTACACATCACAAAACTGCAAGAATAACCAGCCATTACATAAAAGATAAACTTAAAATACCCATATATACAGTACATATTTATAATCCTGAATGTACGTGAGCCAACATATACAAACAATGTCAACCTCTTGCAGGGTCAAATGGCAGCAAGAAGAAATAAGACTTTAATGATGACTTAAAAATGGCCTGTGATGGAGCAGACCTAATATAATAAGGAGAGCCATTCCAGAGAAAAGGAGCAGCCACCACAAACACCCGATTCCTCCTTTGCTTCAGCCTCGACCTCGGCACAACTAAGAGCATCAGGCTAGTAGACCACAGGGATCTTGTTGGCACATACAAGTGAAGAGGTTCCAAGAGGCAAGATGGGGCTGATCCACTCAAACATTTGAAAACAAGAAATAGAATTTTAAAATCAATTCTGAAATGGACCAGAAGCCAGTGAAGTGAGGTCAGTATTGGTGAAATATGGCCACACTTACGAGAGCCTTCAATAAGCGAACAGCAAAGTTGTGGAATAGTTGTAGGCGTCGTAACAGGGCTTGACCAATACCTACATATAAAGAACTGCAATAGTCCAAATGAGATGCTGTAAAAGCTTGGATGGCCTTTTCAAGATCACAGAAAGAAAGAAAAGCCTTTACCTTAGAGTCTCAGCTGGAAAAAGCTTCATTTAACTTCACAATTTATCTGTCTGTCAAGTTTGAATGAGCTGTCACAGATCACACCTGGGCTAACTGAAGCTTTATGATACGTATATGGAAAGGGGTCCAAGAGCAATATCAGAGTCACTCAAACTTTCTTAACTCTTGGACACCATGATCACAGTTTTATTATCATTTAGTTTAAGAAGATGCATTGCCATTCAGGTTTTAGTATCATTCAAGCACACATGGAGGGTCTGTATTTTCTTGCTTTGATTTTAGTGGCAAATATATTTAAGTGTCATCAGTATAGAGAAGCCATACTTGTTAACAGTGGAGCCTAAAGGTAACATGCCTATCAAAAAGATAGCTGGTCCAAGGATGGAACCCCACAAGTAAAAGGAGCTACAGAGGATGAGAACTCACCCAAATGAATAGAAACATTCCTATTTCTTAGATAAGATTTAAACCATTTCAGGGCATTACCTTGGATGACTACATACTGTTCAAGGCAGGATATAAGAATCATAAGATCCACAGCATCAAAAACTGAAGTAAGATCTAGCAGTACAAGAATGGCAAAATCTCCAGGATTAGTAATTGGGAAGAGGTCGCTGTTAACCTTTAACAAGGATGTTTCAGTGCTGCAAGAACATCTGTATCTGGATTGGAATTTTTCCAGAATACTATTTTCATCTAGAAATGTTTGAGTTAGGACAAGTTTTTCAAAGACTTTAGATAAAAAAGGCAGTTTAGAAATTGGCCTGGAATTTGACACATTGGAGTGTCCTTATTTTGTTTTTTATAATACGTTTCTGCACCACAGCATGTTTCAAGGCAGAAGGAACACAACCAGAAATCAAGCTAGCATTTATTAAGGTAACAATACTTGGTCTGACAGAATCAAAAAAACCCTTAACTAATCAAGAGGGGACACTGACCAGGGGGCACTTTGTAGGATTCAGGCGTTACACCAAATCAGACAACAGAGTCGATGACACACGCAGGCACAAAGTGGTCAAAGACAGCTGAACACACTATGGGAAGAATCCTGAGCAGGCAGTGACACCGATGACCTAATAACGGTAATCTTATTTACAAAAAAGCACATCTCCGTTTGGAGAGTAAGTTGGGGTATGCAACAAATGACAAATTCCTAATACAAGAAATGGTATATGGCGATTAAATTATTTAAAATCACTAAAAAATTGATTTGTAATTATTGTATCGACCCAAAACATTTTTAAAGTTAAGTTTAAAATCTGTTAGTTCAGTTCCAAAATAAATAAAAACGACGGTTTATGGATGTGCAACTTTCAATAATGCAAATGTTTGCATTTCTTTAGAAAAACAAACGATATATCTATTAAGCAATTTGAGAGATTCGCTTCACTTTTTTTGATAAGTACATATTTATAAGTTTGGGTCCCAGGGAGAACAATTATGCATTAAAATTAAAAATCAGGTAAACGTTTGAAAGTTTAATAACTCCACTTGAAATTTATCAACATTATAGCAGCAGCGAAGAACAAAATTAAGAAAACACAATTCAAGACAGACAATGGAAATGAAAGTATGAACTGTATTAGTAAGCTGGATCATTTAAAAAATTGTTCAATATAAACAATTTTAAAAGTTTCTTTTGAACTTGAAAGTTTAGACCTTCATTTTCATGCCTGTTGATTGCTTTGTTGTGTTATTGATCATCATTTATTTTGTAACATAATAAATTAATGTCATTAACGGAATTTTCCTTTATTGAACGAGGTTCCAGAAATAATGTCAGACATGCCGTTTAGTACAAAAGTACCATAAAAATAATTTCAAATATTTTGAATGATAGAATTCACTATAATAGCAGTTACAGATAAAACTGTTTTTTGTTTCTAAAAGTAAACACGACAGTAATACCATAAAGAGAAACTCGGATTCTTGCCTCGTGATTGCAGGAAGTCATATTAATATCGTCTTTTACGGTTACATGGTAAATCAACGTTTTTCAACGAAAGCGATGTGACAGGGGACGCACGCGAATGCTGGGGGCGTGGTGTGGAAGGCAGGAGGCGCGGAAGGCCGGGGGCGTGGAAGGCCAAGTCTGCGACCTGCAGCCGGATACTCTTGGCTGAATCCGAACACAGGGTCACGGGGGTCTGCTGGAGCCAATCCCAGCCAACACAGGGCACAAGGCAGGGAACCAATCCTGGGCAGGGTGCCAACCCACCGCAGTTCTTTTAACTATCGAATCCTGAATCATACATTATAAAACTGTTTTTTTGTTTCTAAAAAGATATATGACAGTAATACAATAAAGAGAACCTCGGATTCTTGCCTTGTGACTGAAGGTATATTAATATCATCTTTTACGGTTACAAGGTTAACTTTCAACGAAAGCGACGTAACAAAGGACGGACGCGCGTGCTCGGGGCGTGGAAAGCCGAGTCTGCGACCTGCAGCTTCAATCTGTTGTGAGATATACACTGTATATTATACAGTATTTGAAACGAATGGATTCAGTAAAATAAACTGCCAGTAGCATTCATTGCCTACCTGATGACACTGTTTACTGGTAAACTACACCAACAATTTTTACGACTTTCCTACAACACATTGGCATGCGCTGTTAAAATCTTTATTAATGATTATTTAGAATGTGTCTTTCACATTTCGGTTACGCAACTGTTTGTTACTGCTTATCGCGTGGTTCCTTTCGGAGCCCCGCTGTGCCGCTTAGGATGATTTCCAAACAATTGTAAATATTATGCCGTTTAGTTTTCCACAAATCCCAGTTAAAATAGACTTGCACATGAGTTGGAAGTGTCATTGAGAATGTCGAGTTCTAATGTAACTTGAAAGCGCCCTGATCGGCATCAGCTTCCATGAAAACCGTAGAGAGACAACCCACGCCTAAAATCGCTTCCAGCTATTCGCTACAGCTTCTCGACCACTTGTCTGTGTTGTACTGAAATAAAACCGCAGACTATCCATCTTGCTTACCTTGCTAAATGAAATAAGCCCGAGCCACCAAGTGAAGAATGAAGACAGGCGGATAGACTTCCGTTGGACGGCTTTACGTTAAGCAACAAAGACCCGCCCTTCGCCTCCACATTGAGGCGGCTTGAGAAGCAGAAACGAGGAGTCCGTTCTTCGTAACCTCACTTTTGACTTGTGTGTGTAACCGTGAGGGATTTACGTCGTACTGTAAGACTAATTTAAAGAAAAGCATTTCGATAGTTCATTAAAATGATCGTGGCACAACGGGAGCATAAAAACAAAAGAGCGTTGGACGGGGGTTGGATGATGTGGGGAGATGATTTTTATTCTCATTGTGTTTTCGGGTGAATAATTTTTAATTTATATTAATGGCCCCTATTCAAATTTAATACAAATATGACATCAAGAAAAACAGACTAATATACATCTAGTGTAATTTCTAACAATCAGCTAGATAAAGTTGGACTTCGTATCTAACATTCTTTGTAAAGAGCAGAGAAATAGCTGCCTGTCCACAGTTACCAATGCGGCAACATCAGTAAAAAATAAACAAGATACTTAGGACTGTTATGTCTTCTCATTTAATCATTATCCAGAAACATCCATAAAATATCCATCTGCTTATTTAGATCTTCTGAGTAGCAGAATGTTGTGGCCAATATTGAAAGAGGTACTGCATTGGTTATATGGATAGCATTGCTTATTACAAATTGTTGCACTGGAATCTACCACTTTGATACAGATGGCCATATGTGAAACTTTCTCTTTTGTGTAATTACACTGGAACATTTCTTAGAACTTCTACCCTAAAGATCCAACGTCCAGCAGTAGATTAAAACCCAGAATTACTTACTCTATTGGGAGTGTGCACATTCTCCAGGTACTTTTACCCTATATTCCAAAAACTAACTTGTGACTAAAGATTATCTCATTAAGTATTTTTTTTTGTGATTAAAATTTTATTGTCAGTCAGTTAGTCAGTCATTTTTGTAATCTGCTTTGTCCAGAACAGGTTCATAGGGGTCTGTCCCAGCTTGCATAGGGCACAAGGCAGGGAACAAACACAGAACAGAGTGGCAGTCCATTGCTGGGCACACACATACACACACCAAACACACACTAGGGCCAATTTAGGATCACCAATAATAACTGTTTTTTAGGCTACGTAAGTACATAAACCAAGCCCCATAAGGACTGGCACAGGGTCCAGGGTTTGATCTTGTTACTTAGACTGGCTTCCAGCTCCCTGAATTCAGAAGATTTCAAAATGTTCTCTTATGTATGTTACATTTTGACTAGACTAAATTCAAATTGAAGATATGTTGCTTTATTTGACTATTTAAAATTGTATTTTAGCACAACACTATTAAGACTGTCCAAGCAGCACTGGGCACAAAGCAGGAAACTGTTGTGGACATGGTGCCATAAAGCATACTAATGTATATATTCACACCAGGGTCAGTTTCGAGTTGACAGTTCAGTTAACATGAACATTGTAAGAGATACATAAGAAAAAAACTCCTAAAGATATGAAGGTTTTGGGTTCTAAACTACATGCAGGATCCATGAAAAAGGTATCTAAAATCACATCTTTCCTTAAAGGTAACTTGTAATTTTAATGTTGAGTAGCAAAAAAATATTTTAGACCAGTCATAATATGATTGCAACAGCATCCATACTGTATATTATTATTCATTCATTCATTTTCCACCGCTTATCTGAAGCTGGGTCACAGGGGAAAAAGTCTGAGCAGTGAGGCCCAAACGTCCTTTTCCACAGTCACATTTGCCAACTCATACTGTGGGACACCAAGGCCTTCCCAGGCCATCAGGGAGATATAATCCTCCCAGGGTCTTCTCCGGGGTCTCTTCCAGGCTGGTTATGCCCATGAAACCTCCAGTGGGAGGTGTCCAGGGGGCATCCGTATGAGATGTCTGAACCAGCTTAATTGGCTTCTTTTGACGCCGAGGGTTAGCAGCTCTACTCTCAGCCTCTCCCAGATGTCTGTGCCTTTCACCCTATCTCAAAGGGAGAGTCCAGCCACCCTGTGGATAACAATATAATTTGTATATGCGTGAATTTTCTGCTTCACTCTCTTCCTCTGTCTCCCTCTAATCATAAGCTTCTCTCTGAACCATAACCTTTATCCACAATTATTAAATAAAAGGAATCCCCCTGAAGTGCTTACAATTGCAGCCAATTAGGGTACTAGTAAGGTCCTAATTACTAAACACAAAACAAAAACCTTAAAAATTTCAGAAAGTATCCACTTTGAAAATGAAAACGTTCTTTGTATTAATTTCCAGTCTTGAGATGGAGTACATGTTTTGTAAGTATAATGTATCCAAACTGTTTTCACTTAATTCCTGCATTACATATGCTAAACCTTTCAGCATTAGAAGAAAAAATAACTGGCGGGTAGCATATTGAATTATACTAAAATTACCAAAGTCCTTTGATAGCAGTTGAAACACACAGGCTACTTTAAGAACTGAGGCAAGGATACAAAAATCTAGAACCAGAATCACATTATTAGAAACTAGCAAAATACCCGCGCTTCACAGCGGAGAAGTAGTGTGTTAAAGAGGTTATGAAAAAAAAAGGAAACATTTTAAAAATAACGTAACATGATTGTCAATGTAATTGTGTTGTCATTGTTATAACTGTTGCTGTCTTTTATATATATATATATATATATATATATATATATATATATATATATATATACATATATTATATATATAATATACACACACACATAAACATTTATATACATATACATATATATACATATGTACATATACACATCTACATATATATACACACATACATAAACACACACATAAGACTTACTGACTGAAACGGGCTTTCATTGACAATCATGTTACGTTATTTTTAAAATGTTTCCTTTTTTTTTCATAACCTCTTTAACACACTACTTTTCCGCTGCGAAGCGCGGGTATTTTGCTAGTATATATATATATATATATATATATATATATATATATATACATATACACACATATATGCAGTTTTAATAACACAGAAATCAATATAAACATTAACATCATTATCATATGAGAATATGAAGTAATATATAAGAAGCACTTTTCATATAAATATAAATTATTAAACAGTAAAATCTTCTGTAATTTGCTACCGTGGCAATTTGTGTGTCTGTCCAGGATTTAAAATGACCTGTAGCTCGCAAACCGTTTCACTTATACACTTGAAATGTGGTACACATATAGTACGTCACGTCTACTATCCGCTTTATGGGTGATGATTGTTTTACTCTTTTTATGTTTATTTTATTTTATTGTAGAATCAACTCCTATCTGCGCACAGCAGGGCAGCCGTGGGCGGATGCGTATGGTGTATTCACTCCATGTTATCGTGCATTGCGCTGTCAGTGGTATTTTGATAAAAGAATTTGAACAACATATAAGAAGCGTATAAATTATTAAACAGTAAAACATTAACATTTAAGAAGTAAAGTTATATTAAGTAGTACTGCAGTGCCTTCGGGTATACGTTATTTTTTGTTTGCCCATTACATGCTTAAATGTATAAATTTTTTGGTGCACCTACCCGAGAACACGCGACATATAACCGAGCGTGGGAGAAGCATGGATTTTAAACACGCGTTGAGTTGATCTGCTGGTCTCCCTCGTGGAATAACTGGTAATGTTTGACTAAAATCTAGAGCGAGTAAAACGACATTACCTCCTATTTTTTTTTTTACGATCTCTGAGATCTTGCTTTTTTCGGTTCAAGGCTTCATAAGCTCTTTTATGTTGTATGGTGTACTTATCCCAAACCATCATCTTTGAATGTTGCAAGACTTTCGCCTTGTATGTAGATCGGGGTAATTACATTCATTGCATTCCTAGTCTGAATCACAATGTGATTGTATGGGTGGTTACCTGGCACTGTAGGGTTGCCACCCGTCCTTTAAAATACGGAATCGTGCCGCGTTTGAGAATGAAATTGCGCGTCCCGTTTTGAATCAATACTGGACGGGATTTATCACGTATTTTTTTTATAATTTTTTTTTTAAAGCAGCGTCTCATGCAAATCATCCCACATGCATTTTATGAAGATGCCTCCTTTCGTACTTTTGATTGGGTAATACTTGATGTCATCGTTAGTTTGATTGGTCTTTTTAACTGTCCAGTGAGGAGGGCGTGTCTTTTAAGTAGAGTCTGCAAAGTGTTGGCACTGAGATGTGGCGTCAGCGCCATAGTTGAAGACCCTAACGTTGCGGTCAGCAAGTCGGCTAACATCCGCCATGTGCCGTCTTTCAGTTGCGAGAAGCAGATCATAGAATGGTTGAAACTGTTGCCCCTAACGTTGCGCCACGGCGTGTGGTTCGTTCATACCTCGTGTCTTCTCATTAAAGTTTTATCTCGCGAATATGTTATTGCAATCCGCAGCGGGAGCGTTTCTATAAACTTAATTTAAACTTACGTTTTACACCGTGCTTTGTTTCCCTTATGAACATGCTTGTATGCTTAACTCGCTCCGTTCTCAATTGTTTAATTAATTTTTTGCTGTTCGCTGTTTGCGGCTCTTCCTCCATTTCCCCCTACTTCGTTCTTTTATCTCGCGAATATGTTATTGCAATCCTTAACGGGAGCGTTTCTATAAACTGATTGAAAATAGTTTTGCATTTACCTTTTTAGTAAAAGACGAGCTTTTAAGCCTGATAAATCACCCCGTAAATGAACACGTTTAATTGCACATGTGTTAATATGTATGGTTACACAGTATTAAAAGACAGTGAACAACGTCAGTTACCTTTGTTCCCGCGTTTGATAAAAGGTGAGCTTTTAAGCCTGAGAAATCACCCCGTAAATGCACACGTTTAATTGCACATGTGTTAATATGTATGCTTACACAGTATTAAAAGACAGTCAAAAATTAACGTCATTTACCTTCGTTCCCGCGTGTGACTCGTGCTGTAAATCTCTTCCTTGTTTTTAGTTCACGTGATTACGTAGGAGGCGTGATGACGCGATACGTGACTCCGCCTCCTCCATTACAGTGTATGGACAAAAAATATGTTCCAGTTATGACCATTACGCTTTGAATTTCGAAATGAAACCTGCCTAACTTTTGTAAGTAAGCTGTAAGGAATGAGCCTGCCAAATTTCAGCCTTCTACCTACACGGGAAGTTGGAGAATTAGTGATGAGTCAGTCAGTGAGTGAGTCAGTCAGTCAGTCAGTGAGGGCTTTGCCTTTTATTATTATAGATAGATTTAGTTTTACAGCAAATAATACAGTATTTTGGAAAGGAGCAACACATTTGGCATAAGGATTAGTGGTTCTATTTTCCAGCACTAAGAACTTACATTTTATTCCAGTTTGGTTTCAGACAGACATATACTGTATATCAAATGCTTATTCCTAATATTTACATTTTCTAAGCTAGCTGTACAAACAGTGTATATCAGGACCAAGCCAGAAAATCTTTCAAGGTAATTTTGTTTCCCCCTCAAACCAGGCATTAACTGTACTCATAGGACAGTGGACATCTTCTTATTCCTTATATGTTTTGTAAATTTGTTTTGGTTTTTTTTTTAACAGGATTAAATCTTATTAGTCTACAAAACAATTTACATCTTTTAGCTTTGTGAACTGTTGCTGTTCGATATTTTAAAAAATGCATAGTAAGAGAACAAGAAAAATGACATTTTCACTTGTGAAGCTTAATAACATTTTAGATTCTACAGGAAATTTAACACATGCCAATGTGGAGATTATACAGTGCAATGTAATATTAAGGATAAGAAGCTAAAATCAATTATAATTGTTTGCACCATACAATGTGAACTGTAAAGAGTTAAAATATATTGATCGTATATACAAATTATTAACATGTATTCCTCAGAGGCCATTGCAAACCTGGAAAATTGCTTTAGATTGTAATCTTACAAAAACACATTAAATACGTATACAAGTTAGGAGGATAACTTGAATCCACTGTAGTATTAATGGCACATCTAATTCTTGGATTGCTGTAAATTTATAGGAAAATAAAATTTGAAGTGTTTTCACATTTTTAACATGTACATCAAATTTTATAAACCAAAGTAGGCAAATGCCTTTCAAGGATAGGCCTAGAAGTCTAACGTCCAGAAGTGGATAACCATGGAAGCAGAATGAGGCTAAGACTGTGGCAAAGCAGGGAGTAACTTGTAAGTGTGGAGAAAACATGAAATCATTGTGTAATATGATTAATATATAAACCCAATAATTTACTAGTACACCTAATCTGGAAAGATGGAGTGACATGGTCTGTGGTCTCATAATTTGTGTGGTATCACTGATGTAATGTAAATAATAGTCATACTTGCTTGGTATGGGAAGGCAGCATTAGTATCAGAAGATGGCATATGTGTGCACTGCCAGCCATGTACCTGTCAGAAAGCTGCGGGAACAATGAGTGAACTGCAGCAATTTTAGCAACAGATGCAGCCAATGTTTCCACTTAAAAAGTATTATTGACTGCCTAATTCAGTGTAAAATTTTGTAGCTATACTTGCATGTATAGAAGAAGAGGAGGGAGACATGTCTGGAGGCAGGAGGAGAGGAGGAAGGTAAAGAGAGTGGAATGAAGTGTAGGAACTTTGAATGTTGGCAGTATGACTGGTAAGGGGAGTGAGTTAGCTGATGTGATCGAGGGAAAGAAGGTTGATATATTGTGTGTACAAGAGACTAAATGTAAGGGGAGAAAGACCAGGTGGATCGGAGGTGTATTCAAATTGTTCTATCATGGTGTGGATAGGAGGAGAAATGGGGTAAGGGTTATTCTGAAGGAACAGTATGTCAGTAGTATTTTTTTAGGTGAAAAGAGTGTCAGATAGAGTAATTATTATGAAGCTGGAAATTGGAGGTGTGATGATGAATTTTGTTAGTGTATATGCCCTGCAAGTTGGGTGTGTGATGGATGAGAAAGAAAATTTCTGGAGTAAGTTGGATGAAGTATTGGACTGTGTACCCAAGGGAGTGAAAAGTGGTGATTGGAGTGGATTTCAGTAGAAATGTTGGTGAAGAGAACAGAGGAAACAAGGTGGTGATGGGTAGGTACGGTGTCAAGGAGAGTAATGAAGAAGGTTAGATGGTAGTGGATTTTGCGAAAAGAATGGAAATGGCTGTGGTGAATGCATATTTTAAGAAGAGGGAGGAACATAGGGTGACGTACAAGAGTGCAGAAGAGTCAATCTGAAGGAGATTGAGGACTGCAAAGTGGTGACAGGGGAAAGTGTAGTTAGACAGCATAGGATGGTGGTCTGTAGGATGAAGTTGGAGATCAAGAAGAGGATGAGAGTGAGGGCAGAGCCAAGGATCAAATGGTGGAAGTTGAAAAGGGAAGACTGCAAGGTTGAGTTTAGGGAGGAGGTAAGACAGGCAGTGTGTGGCAGTGAAAAGTTACTAGACAGCTTGGCAACTACAGCAGAAGTAGTAAGGGTGACAGCAAGAAGGGTGCTTGGTGTGACATGTGGACAGAGGAAGGAGGAAAAGGAAAGCTGGTGGTGAAATGGGGAAGTACAGGAGAGTATACAGAGGAAGAGGACTGTGAAGAAGAATTTGGATAGTCAGAAAGATGCAGAAAGTAGACAAGAGTACAAGGAGATAAGGCGTAAGGTGAAGAGAGAGGTGGCGAAGATTAAAGAAAAGGCGTATGATGAGTTGTATGAGAGGATTGTCAGTGAAGAAGGAGAAAATGACCTGTACTGATTGGCTAGACAGAAGGACCAAGCTGGGAAAGATGTACAGCAGGTTAGGGTCATAAAGGATAAAGATGGAAACATACAAATGAGGAGGGTGTGTTGAGCAGATGAAAAGAGTACTTTGAGAGGCTTATGAATGAAGAGAATGAGGGAGAGAGAAGGCTGGATGATGTGGAGACAGTGAATCAGGAAGTGCAAAGGATTAGCAAGGAGGAAGTAAAGACAACTATGAAGAGGATGAAGAATGGAAAGGCCGTTGGTCCAGATGACATACCTGTGGAAGCATGGAGGGGTTTAGAAGAGATGGCAGTGGAGTTTTTAACCAGATGGAATCGTGGAAAATGAAAGGGTGCCTGAGGAGTGGAGAAGAAATGTACTGGTACCAATTTTTAATAATAAGGGGGATGTGCAGAGCTGTAGTAACTACAGGGGGATAAAATTGATTAGCCACAGCATGACGGTATGGGAAAGAGTAGTGGAAGCTGGATTAAGAAGGGAGATGATGAGTAGTGAGCAGCAGTATGGTTTCATGCAATGAAAGTGCATCATAGATGTGATGTTTGCTCTAAGGGTGTTGATGGAAAAGTATAGAGAAGGCCAGAAGGAGTTGCATTGTGTCTTTGTGGACCTAGAGAAAACATATGACAGGGTGCCTCGAGAAGAGTTGTGGTATTGTATGAGGAAGTCGGGAGTGTCAGAGAAGTACGTAAGAGTTGTACAGGATATGCACTTGGGAAGTGTGATAGTGATGAGATCTGCAGTAGGAGTGATGGATGCGTTCAACGTGGAGGTGGGATTACATCAGGGATCGGCTCTGAGCCCTTTTTATATCTGCAAAGGTGATGACCAGGTTGACAGAGAAGATTAGACAGGAATCCCCATGGACTATGATGTTTGCTGATGACATTGTAATTTGTACCAGGAGTAGGGAGCAGGTTGAGAAGACCCTAAATGAGAGGGAGTCAGTGGAATGGTGAGGATGCAGGGAGTAGATCTGGCAAAGGTGAATGAGATTAAATACTTGGAATCAACAGTACAGAATAATGGGAATTGTGGAAGAAAAGTGAAAAAGAGAGTGCAGGCAAGGTGAAATGGGTTGGAGAAGAGTGTCAGGAGTAATTTGTGACATACGGGTATCAGCAAGAGTGAAAGGGAAGGTCTACAGGACGGTAGTGAGACCAGCTACGTTATATGGGTTGGAGACGGTGGCACTGACCAGAAAGCAGGAGACCAAGCTAGAGGTGGCAGAGTTAAAGATGCTAAGATTTGCATTGGGGGTGACAAGGATGGACAGGATTAGAAATGAGTACATTACAGGGTCAGTTCAGGTTGGATGGTTGGGAGACAAAGTCAGAGAGGCAAAATTGTGTTGGTTTGGACATGTGCAGAGGAGAGATGCTGGGTATATTGGGAGAAGGATGTTAAGGACAGAGCTGCCATACAAGAAGAAAAGAGGAAGGCCTAAGGGAAGGTTTATGGGTGTGGTGAGAGAGGACATGCAGGTAATGGGTGTTGCAGAGCAAGATGTAGAGATCAGGAAGATATGGAACAAGATGATCCACTGTGGCAACCCCTAATGGGAGCAGCTGAAAGAAGTTTTTTTTTCTAAGATTCTGAATTCTGAAAAAGAATGCACAGACTCATAAATTACACAAACAGTGTACTCACTAGTATTTGGAAATGGTAAGAAAAAAAAGCAGTTTGCCAGCCTCATATAAATCAGTGCTGCAAGCAGTGAAGCAGCCAAGCACACTTCTATTACTTACCTAAGTGCTGCTAGGAAAGCTTTAAAGATTTGCTTTGAATAGTTCCAGGTAGAAAGTGAGCATGAAGATAATGCAAGGAAGGCTGTAGAATGTGGTAAGGAAAATTCAGGCATGCTTGTCACCAACTGCAAGTATATGCATGTTACAATCAAATTGTTCATTTCAATTAATACCTTTCTTTTTTACGTAGGGAAATGAAGATATTACAGGCACTTTGAAATTTCAGTTCTCTTGCCTGCTGCCATATGCTCTTGTGTGCCTACTACAAGGCATTCATCAATTTGACCGTAGATCCTTTTTGTTAAACTTTCCTACAGCTCAGGTGTCTGGGAAGCATTTAGTAGCATCTGTGCAGAAATGTATCCTCCTATACAAAATGCATGGATGAAAACAAGATGGGATACAAAGCTTTCACTCTGAAGCACTCCCAGGGTTTGAGCACTTAGGCCACAAGAAGTGGCAGACTTAACTCTCCACAGTAAAAATATCATAGCCATGGTGGAAATAAATTTCACGATACTTTACCACAGATGTAGAATGCGAGCCCAACCAGGGAAGAAGCAAAAAGAGGGGGCCTAGACAGATCTGGAGGTGCAGACATTATTTTATAATAATTTTTGTGAATTTTCTGGATTTTGACTCCAGTGTTGATTGCTATTCTTGGCATAATTTTCTATCACCATTTCTAAAAAAGGTTTATTATAAAATGGCCAAGTATCACTTAAAATCTTAGGAAGAAAGCAAATACAATATGGGTTGGTGGGAAGGATATAATAATGTTGAGAGCCTAAAATAATATACACAAAATACTCCACATTACAGTGACCTTAAAGATATAATATTTTATTGATGGGGCATTGCACATGATGTTGGCCTCAACAATGAATGACAGGTGTCTGAGTGTTCTTCTTGTGCACGTGTATCATCTGACAGACATACTTTGAAGCGGCATCAATCAGCAGGCCACATTTCTTGTGGAATGTCCTTGTGTTAAACATACTGTATTACACTTAAACTTTAAATATAGAACAATACACTTTTCATTCTTATGGAATTGGCTAGTTTATATAACGAACTTTAGGAAAAGAAAACGTATCCATCCTCCCATTTTGCAGAACCAACTTGATTCAATCTAAGCTTGAGGGGGAATTGTTGCCTATATTAGCAGCAAAGTGGAAGTCAGGAATCTAGCACAAACTGGGAGACAATCCATTACAATGCACACTCAAACAAAAACCCACACTCACCCCTGGCAAATTTATAGACATTAATCCCATAAGAACAGGGGGAACACTGTGTGTATACACGAACAACAACTGGTGTACAAATGCTAAGATCATTGATACTCACTGCTGTCCGGACTTGGAGTACTGTATGTCATCCATTCTATTTGTCAAGAGAGAGATAGAGAGAGACATGGGTGGGTTATTTAGGAGCATGCAGTGATAACTTAGTTATTATAGTCACCACTATATAAATACATCCTAATGCTAACACTACAATTGCCTTGGGCTTTCTGCCAACTGCCATTAGCAAACAACAGAATGTCCAGCCAGTTGGAGTGTTTGTAATAGCAGGTGATTTTAACCAGGTGTCCCATGTCCCATGATATGAAAAAACACAACTATGTATGTGTACATTAACCTCAAGCATGAATTTAAGGCATTATCTCTCATTAATCTGGGCCAGTCTGACTTCATCTCTTTGTTTTTAGCTCCGGTATACAGAGCAACAATGGTCAAACCAACTATAAGAGACATACTGGTATGGCCAGAGGGAGCTTCTGAGTAGTTTCAGAACTGCTTCAGTAGCATTGAGTGAACTGTATTTGAAGATGACAATACTGATATGTACACCTCTGATGGACTGTTTTATACAAAGAGATTGCATAGACAATGTCCATATAACAAAACAAATCTGTGTTTTCTTCAACAATAAGCCACAGATAACAAAACATATATGACCCTTGCTAAAGGCTTGCATTAAGGTTTTCAACTCTGATGATAAATATCAGTACATTGTGTCCATGTCTAAACAGAAGAGGGGCACTAGAGATGCTAAAGCAGCCTACAAATGGAAAATTGAGCATTATTTTGACAACTCAGACTCCTGCCATGCTTGAAAAGGTATACGTTACCTTACTAAGCAAACAATAATACCAGCCCAGCTATCAGTAGCAGCAGTTTCTCACTGGCAGAGCAGCTTAACTCCTTCTATGGATGCCATGGGGAGGAGAGACCAGAAACTACCATGTCCACCATTTCAGCTCCAGATACCAACAGCTAAGTACTCACTAGACAGTCTGCTGATGTTATACACACTTCTTGGAATATCAATGTATGGAGAAACAGCTGGCCTAGATGGTGTCCCAGGGTGGGTTCTTGGAGACTGTGCTGCGGATTTAGCAGAGGTATTTACAAATATCTTCAATCAATCTCATTCACAGTGTACTGTCCATACCTGCCTGAACACATCTACCATAGTACCAATTCCAAAGCAGACTGTAGGAAACCTGCCTCCATGATTATAGGTCAGTAGCATTAACACCAGTAATCATGAAGTGTCTGGAAAGACTGGTCCTTAAGTACATCAAGGCTGCTCTTCCACCTACTCTGGACCCTCACCAATATGCCGATCCAGTAGGTCAATAGACTATGCTATTTCTGCTGTCCTCCACACTGTACTGCTCTACCTGTAATATTGAGGAACTTATACACGGCTGCTGTTTGTGGATTACAGTTCTGTTTTTAATACCATCATACCCAGCAGATTGTTTTCCAAAATGTCCAACCTAGGCCTTCAGCATAACATCTGTCTGTGGATACAGACCTTTTTAACAAACTGGCCACAGTC
The DNA here is from genome assembly GCF_900747795.2 of Erpetoichthys calabaricus. Classification (NCBI taxonomy): domain Eukaryota; kingdom Metazoa; phylum Chordata; class Cladistia; order Polypteriformes; family Polypteridae; genus Erpetoichthys; species Erpetoichthys calabaricus. The sequence continues at coordinate 263,834,950 of NC_041394.2, read as the reverse complement.
AGTCAGGATGGGCCCTCACTACTTCCCCTCTTTGTCACTCAGCATAGGAGCACTGCAAGGCTGTGTATTTACAACAACAACAACATTTATTTGTACTATAGCACATTTTCATACAAATGATGTAGCTCAAAGTGCTTTACAAGATGAAGAAAGCAAAAAGAAAAAATATAAAAATTAGGCAATACTAATTAACAAAGAATAAAGCAAAGTTTGATGGCCAGGGAGGACAGAAAAACAAACAAAAAAAAAACAAAATCTGCAGGGGTTCCAAAGCCATGAGACCCGCAGCTGCCACTAGGCATTCTACCTAACATAAATAATCTCAATCAATCCTCATGGTTTTCAGGCTTCATGTGGAAGAATTAGGCAATGATAGTGATGTGGACCTCTAGCCTCCAATCCATCAATGTAGGGACAGCATGGTGCTTTGATCGGGTGGTGGTGGTGCAGATCGCCACTACAGAAAACTTGAAAGAGAACAGCAGAGAAAGTAGGGATTAGTATGGATTTTGGATCCATGAAAAAATGATAATTAAATGCATACACAGAATATCAGGTTTACACTAAAATGTAGCTATGAGAAAGCCATATTAAAGTAATGGGTTTTTAGCAGTTTTTTAAAGTGCTCCACCATATTAGCCTAGCAGAAGGCTGCCTCATTACTTCTTTTAAGTTTAGCTCTTGGAATTATAAGTAGACACTCATTTGAAGATCTAAGATTACGATTTGGAGTGTAAGGTGAAAGGTATTCCGAAATATAGGATGGAGTGAGATTATTTAAGTCTTTGTAAACCATAAGCAGTATTTTAAAATCAATTCTAAATGACACAGGTAACCAATGTAGTAAACAATTTAGCCCTTTCCTTTACTCTCTGTATACACAGGACTGCATACCATCCCACAACACCAATGCCATTATTAAATTTGCAGACGATACAACAATATCGGGGCTGATCACAGATGGAGACAAGTCTGCCTACAGGTAGGAGGTATGAAGACTGATAGACTGATGCATGGAGAATAACTTTATCAAAAAAGCTAAAGAACTGGTCATTGATTTCAGGAAGATGCAGGCTGACCATCAGCCACTGTATATAAACAGTGATAGATTGGACAGAGTATGTAGTTATAGTTTATTGGGTACCTACATCTTAGAAGATCTCACATGGATAACAAACATAAAATCACTGGTTATAAAAGCACAACAGCGACTTCACTTCTTAAGAAATCTCAGGAAGGTTGATCTGTCACAAAAGCTTCTGGTATCTTTCTTTGTTCCACTGAGAGTGTTCTAAATCATGGGATACCTGTGTGGTATGTCAACAGATTAGCGGCTGACAAAAAAGTCTCTGCAGTGAATCATAAAAGCAGCAGAGAAAATTACCAACACACTTTTGCCTACCTTGGAAGATATCATCATCTCTTGATGTCTGTGGAAGACATCCAACATCATAAAGGACTTGTATCACATAGCACATGAAATGTTTGAACTTTTCCCTACAGGGAATATTATATAGGTCCAATATGTGCAATATTTAAAAAAACTTTTATTTTCTTGTATATGCTGACAATTGTGTAATGGGTGAGCTGTATTTGTGAGAATATTAGATATTAGATATGTGTTTTTTTAATAATATAGCTTTGAACATCGTTTCAGGTGGTGTACCAGAATCTCATTGTATGTGTTAGGTAATGACAATAAAGGAATCTTATCCTATCTTAATTTAGTGTGTACCTTTTTAAGACATGTGAGGTAAACCAGAGAACCAGGAGAAAAAACTTTATATGCAAAGTCTGATATTAGGGATAATATCAATGTACTTTTTCCTATGGTTTAACATTGCTGAACATCCAAGATTAATTCATGCATCTATGAAACAACTTAAAATACTGTGGCCTCCAATATTTACATAAGATGACAGCTAACCTTATCACAACACAGGTTAAAACATACATTCCCTGAGCAAAACTTTTATAAGCACAATATTAATACAGTACTGGTTAGGGCTTCCTTTTTCTGTCAGTGGCATGGATTCCACAAGATGCTGGAACACTCTATTGAGATTCTGGTCCAGGTTGACATGATTGCATCACAAAATTTCTGTTAATTCGTCAGCTGCACATTCATGTTTTGACTTTCCCATTCTACCACATTCCAAAGGTGCTGTATTCGATTCAGATCTGGTGACTAGGAAGACCACTGAAGATCACTGAACTCATTGTCATATTAACGAAACCAATCTGAGATGCCTTTTGCTTCTGTGCTGCTGGAAGTAGCCTTCATAAGATGGGTAACTAGTAGCAATAAAGGGATGCACATGGTCAGCAAGAATATTCAGAGAGACTGTGGCATTCAAGTGATTATTAAAGGGTATTAACAGGCCCAAAGTGTGCCAAGAAAACTTTCCTCTGAACTTTCACCTCTGCTACAACCAGACTGGTCCATTGACACAAGGCAGATTGGGTGTATGGGTTCTTGCTGTTGACACCACATTTTGATCCTACCATCTGTGTGCCTCTACAGAAATTAACATTAATCAGTACATGCTATGTTTTTCCTGTTATCAATGGCCCAGTTTTCGAGTATTCTCAGCTTTCTGTTCTTGGTTGACATGAGTGGAACCTGACATGGTCTTCTGCTATTTTAGCCAATCCACCTCAAGGTTCGATGTATTGTGCATTCTGAGATGCTCTTCTGCTTTCCACGGCTGTAAAGACTGGTTATCTTAGTTACCATAGCCTTTCTGTCAGCATGAACCTGTCTGGCCATCCTCCTCTGACATTTCTCATCAACAAGGTATTTCTGTCTGCAGAACTGTTACTCACAGGATATTTGTGTACCATTCTGAGTAAACTCTAGAGTAGTGGTGAGCAACATCGGTCCTGGAGGGCTGCAATAGCTGCAGCTTTTTCTGTTCCAACCCATTTGCTTAATGAGAAGTCAGTTACTGCTGATAAAGAACTTATTGCTCAATTGACATTTTTTGTTTTGTTTTAGTTGTCTTGCTTGTTAAGATTTCAAGTCTTAAACAGCTGCATTCTGCATTTTTTATAGCTTCATATTAGTTATAAGATGCAAATAGCAAAGGAACAACTAGTTCTCCCTCTAGCTTGTTTCCATTTACACCTGTGTGGATTCAATGTGTACTTATGGCTTATTAAAATATTTAGAAGGAAATTGAAAAGAAAAAAGTGAAGGACTGAAAATTACTCATCAATTTTAGGCTTCAAATCATTTGGGTGATATCCTTAGAGAGGAAAAAACCTACAATACAAGAATGACCTGACATGGCAGAGTAAAAACACTAACAAGCCACAATATTAAATAAGATCTGTTATTGAGAAGGATTGTTTTTAAATTAAGCAACTAGGCTGGAGCAAAAATCTGCAGCTACTGTGACCCTCCCTGCTCTAGAGATTGTTGATAGTGAAAATCAAAAGAGAGTTGCATAAATACTCAGCCTTTCAGACAAGAAAAATCATGCCATGGTCGAAACCACGGAGATCACATTTTTTCTCCATTCTGGAGTTTGATGTGAACATTAACAGAAGCTCCTGACCTTCAGTCACATGATTGGCTGCTTAAATAATTGCATTGTTAAGCAGGTGTATAGGTGTTCCTAATAATTTTCTCAGTGAATATATTTTACGGTCAATACATAGCTCAAGATGTAAATAGCATAAAGGTACACAGCTGTTTGATACTGAAAAGAAGTATTGAGAAAAAGTCATCAGCAGCAGACAGCACTATATCCAAAAAGTGTGAGTCCACTTTAGCAACAGTACGATCCCGGAAGGACATGAATGTTAGCTCAGCTGGCAACTCTAAATTGGTCCAGTGCATGTTTGTCTGAGTGGGCCATGCAATGGACTTACACCCTGCCCAAGTATTGTTCTTACTTTGCATTCAGTGCTTCTTTGTGATATGCTCCATTCCTATCACTGACCTCAATTGGATGACATAGATTTGAGATTGTTATTATTAGCTATGCAATCACACTGAATCTCAAAACAGAAAGTGCAGAAACTTTACCCATTACATATGTGGCAACTGATACTGGGACGCTTCCTTTCATACCCAAGCACACTAGCCAGTCTGCCACATTAGTGTGTGCAAAATAAGTTGAACATGATCACTACCCATTTCTTCACATGTCACATAGCGCTTGGGAATAAGTGTAACTGTAGAGGCTGGGTTTTTATGAAGTAGACTATTTTAACTTCATCATCCAAGACAATTCTTAGATCTGCTTACAGCATACAGATGCCATAAGCTGAGAAACAGCTCTGTCACACATAATGAGCCTGCTGTGTTGCCCCAGAAACAAATTCACTCTCACCCATTTTGACCATTCTATTTGGTTGCAGCAGTTGAATATGTAGGTAAAGGTTTACAGAAGAGGAAATCTTTGTGCACTTCCCCATTATGTTCATAACTAACACATGCAAGAAGACTAGAAGAGTTTGCAATGTCTATTCATTCATCCAGTTGCAGCACATAAAACTCTCCCACTCTTCCTAGCGTGTGCTGAGTTGCGTTGAATGGTGTTGTCTGAAAGTGATATGAGGGGAGAAGGTCCGTGAGAAGCTAAATTTAACAGCAGAGAAAAATTAAAGTTTTTTGAATTTTATGAGGCTTTTCAGCCTTCACAATAAGCTGCACTACATGGTAAATAAAATACTTCAACAGCTTTAAAATTTTCATTCACCTCAAAGGCCAGTTTAAGATTTTGTTCTTTTGCTCTGGTATTCCCTAAGTTTGTTTACAAAAAATGTAGATATTTGGACACATACTCACCATGTTCAGTCTCCAAGTAACAGCATAATTTGTTGGCTTCCTTTGATATCACATTGGAACACAAAACACATATAGCCTGCAGCTCATTCTCATGGTATGACATACATAAAGCCAGATACTCACTGCTATGTTTCTCCTTACTGTGAGGCAGCAGCGCTACCACTACTCTATTAATATAACATTGACTAATTTTAGAATTCAAAAGGGGTTTAGAGTAAAGTCTTTACTGGAACGTCAACATGTAATAGTACATTCTAGGCTCTAACTACTAATCTGGATTTTGCTGATTCACTTTAGCATGCAATGAGATCAACATGATTGTCATTTAGCTAGAAAAAGTCATATGTCTGACAAACCGTAATACCCCTGACAAAGTACCATGCGCATTATGGATGAGTGCCTAGTGTCAAGTTCACTTAAAGGAAAACACACATACCATCTACAAACACAGAAAATGCTTTCCAAATCAAGACCTGGGTTTGCCTGCATGGACTTTGCATGTTCTTCCCATAGCCATGTGGGTTTCTTTTATGTGGCTCTAGTTTTTTCCTAGAGTCCTATGCAGGTTAGGTCAATTTGCATTGTTAAATTGCCTCAGGAGTGTCCTGGGATTGTTACTGCCTTGCACCCTATGCTTGCTGGGATAGGCTCTAGAACCCTTACCCCTCCTCTAGATAGAATATGACTGGGGTGCAGAAGATCACAGGTTGAAAAACAATTTTGTAACTCTAAGTGTAACGGAGGTTAATTAGCATTTCATTTATGATAATCAAGTCTATATATGTATTTTGTTTAATTTTTATTACATTGTAATGGCTAATAAAAGCCTTTGGCTTTCCAAAGGAAAAACAAGTGAGATCAGGTGCACTCTCAGTTCTGTGATGGCCGCAGTGAGGTGAGAGTTTTCATTTCTTTTAAGTTTTCTTTTCATATAATGTTTTAGTTTCAGTTTTATTATTTAAATGTAAATATATTCTGTAGCATTGACACTTACTTACCTTGTTAATGAAAAGGAAACCCAAGCCACCAAGTGAAAAATGAAAAGAGGCGGGTGAACTTCTGTGGGGTGGCTTTACAGTACATTTAATCCACAATCCTCTTATATTTGTAAAGTTATGTTGTCAATTAAGGGTTAAATTAGTGGAGTACATGTTCACTATACCAAAATAAAAAAAATTCTAAATTCAGACTTGCAATACTCATCACCCTGTTAAGTTGTGGTGTGTTAGAAAGTAGTGTTTACAAAGTTAAGCATTCAAGATCTGGTAGGATATGCTAGAAAAAGCAAGATTGTTTTGATATGGCCCCACCATGTGCAAGGAGCTGCAGAGACTACAGCTCTTTTATAGCCGAAATCCATCTCTGTCCATTTTTTTAACTATTGAAAAGTATTCCATCCACCTTAGAAAAGATGCCTCGTTACATTTGGTGACCACTGTGGTAGCTTTTTTTTTTCTTTCTCTTTTTTGGTGTTGGCACACATGGACAAAGTGGCCTCTTTGGCTTCCACATATGGTACTAATGTTTGGGTTAATGTCCTTCCTGGTTTTTCCAAATATGTTTATCCTTTTCGTTTTAGTTATAATTGCAATATTCTTATGGCAATATTCTTATGGCATGGAGGTAGCTACATTGCAACAATTTCTACATCAGTAACAGAGATCAAAGTGACCTAGGACTGCTATGCAGACAAAGTTCCACCATGGCAATACATAACTTAGCTGCTGGGGCTAGGAGGCACTGCGAGTGGTGCGAGAGAAAGCAGAAGCCTGGTAAGTGGTCGGAAGGCCTAGCTGTCCTGCTCTCCCATCAGTGCTACTGGCCAACATATGTTCTCTAGAAAATGAAATGGACTATCTGAGGCTCCAATTCAACACCCAGTCTGGATTTAGAAATTGTTGCGTGTTTATTGATGATACAACCATAGTAGACCTCAACAACAACATTGATGACACATCCTAAAAGAGCAGGTTGAACATCTGGTGAAGTGGCATAACGGAAATAATCTCTCTCTAAATGTTGATAAGATAAAACAAATGCTTGCTGATTTCAGGAGAGCATTGCCTGACTATTCCTCACTGCTCATCAATGGTTCTGCTGTGGAGAGAGTCAATAGCAACAAGATTCTTAATGTGGATATTTCTGATGACCTGTCCTGAACTATCAACACCAACTCTGTTGCCAAGAAAGCAGCTTTTTTTGTGGAGTCTGAAGTGAATTGGCTTGCCACAACCCATTCTTACCAGCTTTTACAGAGGAATGGTGGAGAGCATCCTGACAATCTGCATCACTGCGTGGTTTGGATACAGCAAAGCCCATGAGTGCAAGATTCTGCATAAAGTAGTGAGGACAGCTAATGCATCCAGGAGCCTCTTGAACCTGGAAATGTCGATAGTCATTAAACAAGGTGAGCCAGACAAATGAGGACACACACAGTCAACAAGGGATTGTTGCAAAAGACTTCAGTTCTTTTATTAAAATCCAAACAAAAAGTGTTCAAAAACCAGTGCAGTGTAAAAAGAGATCCTCAGTAAATATTAAGTGAATATGCAATATTTAGTGAAAATGAAATACAATCTCTCAAGATTTTAATAGAAAAGTATGTGAAGGTGTTTAGCAAAAGGCTGGAGGACCGAGGATATACAAACGCTCCACCTGTTAAACAATGAACTTACTGGGTGACATCTAACCAATAGGATGAAATACAACAGCAGGTTAAAGTATTAGAAGCTGATGTTATTAAGGAAAGCTTCAGTCATTGGGTTGCGCCAGTGGTAGTAGTGTATAAAAAACACGGGTCATGGTGTTTCTGCCTTGATTACCATAAGCCCAATGTGGTCACAATTAAAGACTTATACTCCTTACCCAGAGCTAATGATGTTTTAAATGCCTTAGTAGGTTCAGAATAGTTCTCCACCCTGGACATGCTGCAAAGTTATTGGCAGGTAGAAGTGGATAAATCTGACAAGAAGAAAATTGCATTTACAACAGGATGTGGACTATATCATTTCAGAGTGGTGACCATGGGACTTACCAATCCTCTAGCAACATTTCAGACATTGATGGAAATGGTACTGTGTGGTCTTCCTTGGGAGACTTGTTTAGTTTACTTGGATGATGTTTTAACTTTCAGTCATTCCTTTGATGACCACCTGAAACAGATCATGTTGCATTTTGGGGTCATGTTATGTCTGACCCAAAAATATCCAGAGTGAGAGACTGGCCTACACCTGGTTCACAGGCTCAGGTGCGTGCATTTCTTGGGTTCTGCTCTTATTATAGGAAGCTCATACAAAACTTTGCATACTATGCTGCACCACCCCATGCCCTTACTGCAAAGCACACTGTGTTTACATTGACACCTGTTTATCAGGAAGCGTTTTGGTATTTGAAGAATTCCTTGTATAAACATCCTGTTTCATTGCCTGATTTTTTTAAAGCTGCTTTACATGGATGGATGCTTCTCGGACTGTAAGGTTTGTGCTAACAAAGAATGGGAAAAAGTGGTCTACATATGACAGAGAGCTGTGGGCCATTGTCTGGGCTGTATGACAGGCCCTTCACTACCTTTATAAACTGACATTCTCTATTATAATGGACCACAAACCTCTACTTGGCTTGTGGCAAATACCCATTGATAGGGACGGAACAGGCCAACGTGGTTGATGGGCCCTTGAGCTTGACACCTTTGACTGGGTTGTAATACACCAAGAAGATAATGCTCATCAGAATGCTGATACAGCCAGTCACTTGCACATCTACCAATTTAGAGAATGCACGTGCCTTGCCCTTACCTGTTATTGAGTCCTCTCACCATAACACAAAGGCTGAAATACATGTATATCAGTCTGTTTGTGGATGTAGTTACCATCTTCCATTGAGCGCTCCTGGCTCTTTAATAACTTTGCCACTTGGGTTACAGTCTGACTCATTTTCAGAGTTCTCTTGTATTCTAGTTATTAATCACACATTGTCTATGAACACCAGCAAAGCGATCCCATGCTTTCAGAGGTTATATAACTGTTGGCCACCAGCCTATTTACTGGCAGATCAAGCAAGCAGCACCTGAAATAAAGAAATTGTGCCAAGATTTCAATCGCTTCACAATCCATAAAAACCTGTTCTGCCATAAAAAACACCTTTCTTCTGCAAGAGAGCATATATACCAAGTAGTCTCCACCCCCCAACACTTGTAACAGAAGCTCTGGAATTTGTTTGTGGAAACAAAATATCTTGGCATTTTGCCATTGACAAAGCCTTATACAGAACAAGTTGCATTTGTTACAGGCCTTATATGGCCTGTGACATTTGAAAGTGGTGTGAGCAGTGAAGTTATGCAGCATGCTGTTCATCTGTCCCTCACCACTGTACACTCCTGCAAACAGTGACTTCTATAAAACTCTTTGAAATTGTAGCAACAGACATTTCGGAACTGTCACCACATGTAGTAATACAGTAGGTGCTGTATGTTTTAGTCAAACAAGACTATTTCACAAAGTTTATCAACCTCTATATGCTTTACAAGATCAATGTGCTACTACAGTTTGTGACTCGTGAGTCCCTGTCTTGCACCCCAAAACACTAAGCTGAGTCTCAGTACTTTAGCAAAACCAGCTTTATTCAGCTTCAAACAGGAACAGCACGGTTATTTATTGTAGCGGGATCTACCATTCTCCTATACACAAACACAGCATTAAGGCAGGGTCGTGGCTAGGTTAGTGGCCAAGTAATACTGTTCCCTGCATTTATAATATTCCTTGCATCACCCATCGACAGCAGGCGCTCATAGCGCAACTACGATGTTTCAGATTTGTTTTTCGCGGGGAGCTGCTACAGTGCTGGGAGCCTGCGGTTGCCCCAGTGCGCTATGGAATGCTCTTCGGTGTGTTGTCCCGTTGTGGTGGGGGAGGTCTCAAAAGAGTTCAGAAACATAACAAGTTCCTCAATGATTTTTTGAGAACTTTATCACTCAACATCGTATTCCAGAACTTTTACTCACAGATCAGGGTCGACAGATTGAATCAGACTTGATTCAGTATCTTTTTAAATTACTAGGTGTCAAAAGAGTCAAAACTAGTCCTTACCATTCCCAGGAAGATGGCCTAGTAGAGTGACTTAAGCAGACTCTCATTGAGCAGTTGAAACAAGCCCTACTGCAACATTTAGGAGAATAGGATGCATTTCTGAACCAGGTGGCATTTACATACAACACCAGCACACATTTTAGCACTAGCTACACACCTTTCTTACTTTCTTATGGTAGAGAGGCTTGAGTGTCTGTGAACTTTTAGTTTAGCTTCAGGGACGATATTACGCAACTCAAATAATAAATTCCAAGCAGCTTTTAAAATTGTTGCTAGGAATAATTGGTTGTCTCTAGAACAACAGAAATAGTTTTATGATTGCTGCACGATTGTAATTCTACACGTCAGAAACTGTCCCCTCATTGGAAAGGACCATTTAAAATTTTGGAGCGCGTGGTTTCTTCTATGGATGATTTGGGTGTCATCATTCATGCAAGATGCCTTTTAACACTTATCAAGTTGCACATTGTTCGTTATAATTGTCTGAAGACATACTCTTCTAGCACTGCTTCAGCCAATATGCCAATCATTCTGTGACCTAATAATGGAAAGTTACTTGACTTCATTGTCTGGCTCACTGCCCTATGTACAAGCTACTTAGAAACCATAGAAAGCAGAGGTTCATTTGGGTAATGAGAACTTGACTCATTTTGAGCAATAACCAAATTGTCCAGTTGGAATCTGGGACAAATAAGTAAGTGTTTTCTCCTGTTCAATATGCTCCACTTGTGCCAACCCTACCAAAGCATTCTGAAGATTTTATGATAGTTCGAAAATATAACATTGTTAAATTGTTTCTGTATTTTTTAGGTTGCAAATTTTCAATGATAGAAATGAGGATTTTAAGGGTTAAATTGGAGAAATAAGTGTTAATTTTACTAGAATGAAAAAATATCTCCATTCAGACTTACAATGTTCATTATCCTGTTAAGCTTCAGTGTGTCACAAAGTATTGTTCATTAAGTTTAGCATTCAAGATCTGGAAGGATATATGAAAGGAAGCAAGATTGTTACTCTTTTTGATTTGGCCCTGCCATGTGTCTCTAGTTACTGAGAATACAGCTCTTTTGAAACAGAAATCTGCCTCCATCCAGTCTTTTTTCCTGAAAATTATTCAGTCCATCTTAGAAAAGATCCCTTGTTACATTACAAATTTATGAACTTGCAGGCTGCTGAAAATCTCCACAATGCTGTGACTTGGGGTGCAGGCAGAGTTGTGGAGTCTGCTTGTTGCAACCTCAAATGTAGCATGTCTGTGCTAGGATGGAAGAGACTTGTAATACTGTAGATTAATTTAAATAAAAACATTTTGATAATCCATTAAAATGAAGTGGGGCTCAAAAACAAACAGACTTGGCTGGGCAAAAAATCATTTCAAACCAGTCATGATGTAATCCCAGTCATACCACCTGCACTTCAGAACATGCAATCCACCTGAAGCTAAACATATTGGCCCTGGCCAGTATTTGGATAGAAGAACATCTTGTAAAAGCTTGAGTTTCTGCTGGAAGGGATGTTGGTGAGAACACCAGGGGGTGCTTTCCCTTTGATTTGAATGCAGATCCTAATGCCCCGGTACAATGACAGGGGCACTGTGCAATACAAATTGGCACCGTCCTTTGGATGTGATGTAAAACCAACATCCTGACTCTCTGTTGTCAGATTCCTGGGCATCTTTCGAAAGGAGTATGGTGTTTCCTGATGTCCTGGTTAAACAGCCCACCAAGGCCTGGTCACATTGGCCCCTTAATTATCAATTGTCCCTTAATGGTTATCTGTTTCAGCCCTTCAAAACCTAATTGCTAATGTGTGGTGAGCGTACTGGTACAAGAATGGCTTGATGCTATACATTGGTACTACACTTTGACGGTGCTTGAAGTGGTTCCCCTCTGTTTAGGTAAAGCACTATGAGTATGTTAGAAAAGTGCTGTATAAAAGTAATTTAATAATTTGTTTGAAATTGCAATAGAAGCCAATGGGAACAGTATGGGTCATAAGTCTACTAGTCTTTGCTTTATCGCCTGTGGTTTATTATTCTGTTTTTTTATCAGCTGTTGTGTTGTCATTCTTTTTTATTATGATTAAATTTCCATAGCCAACATTAAAAATATAATTTCTATACAAATGAATATTCTGCTTCATTCTCCCCGCCTCTATCTACAATGGCAAGCTTTTTTCTCCAAACCATAGCCTTTATCCACAATCCTGAGATACCACCAATTCTGTGTGTAGCTTAAATCCATTTGACTCCATATCATTCAACCCTGCAGGGTTTTTTTCTTGGCTAACTGTAGAACTGTGTTTGGGTTCTCCTGAGGGTCTGTACTGCATTGTGGTTAAAGACCTGTGGCTAGAGTTTCTATATGACCCTGAAGCCATCCTGGTCTGATTTTTCTTTTATGTTACTGCTATGTTGAATGTGTATCAAATTATTTTAATGCACCTCGTACTGAAATAATCAATCCTTTTGTTTAGAGTCTCCCTGTTCAATGAGCACTACAGATAGCAGGAGAATTAGCCTATACAAATGTAACAGTGCCCAGGATGAGTGCAGGAAGACTGATATTCCTGTCCAGGGAAATCACACATGGTCTGACCATCTTGGTATATTACCTTAACTCAGGTTCACCAGCAGTGGTTGCCATGGACAAGCTAGTAAAAAGCAGGGACATGCAGTCAGGGGAGGCACCTCACCTGTCATCATGAAAAGTAAAAAAATAATAATGATAACATAAAATAAATTTGTCCACTGGTCTATGCTATAAATTTGTTTTCTGTATAATTCCAATAATTTTGACCACTTTTATAGTTAAAATCACTGAATTTGCGCACTGTGTGCTTAAATACAGAGGAGAAAGGCGAGGTGAGGCAGCGACTACGCTGTCCTTCACACACTGGGTTGATGCGTGCAATTGGCGCGTGCCTGTAGCTGTCTCTCTGTATGTCACCAATATGTTTGCACACATGTTTATTATACACTCTGACTTCCACAGTCTGGCTAATATCTTTAATGAATGTGTGTGACATATCTAGTCTTGCTGAGTGGACATAAAACTGCAGTGAAAAGACACAAGGTAAGGCAGACAGTACAATGGCGCACTGAAGAGGGCGGATGTGAGCCCAACAGGTGCTTGTTGCTGCTGTTCTTTTACGTGGAGGCACCAATACGTTTGCGGTATTAGAAAGTGAAGTTCACCGCAGCGGTCTGTTTATTTTAATTTTTTGTTCCGACTGACTGCCAAAATGGAAGATGAAAACTTTAAAAACCAAAGGAAAATAAGGACTTTAACAAGAAAGTGACAGAGATTTTCGTGGAGAAGGATAAATATGCACATGGACTTCATTTACAAATAAAGGAAAGATCATAAACAGTTTTCAATTTTATAAAAAATGGGATCAGACTAAGAAAATAACAATCTAATATTTAAAAATTTAATTTTGACCTTAAATAAAATATTCTTTTGTTTTTCTTCTTATCCTTTTGTTGAATAATCTATATTAAAATTGATTAAAACATCAGAATTAAAAGCTTTTAAAAACAACTAAATATTTCAATAAAGGTCAAAATTGAAATCTGTTTTTTTTTACACCACTCTATACTTTCATTTGTATTGAATGAGTATGAATTATGGAATTGCAACAGTAAATTTAGAACACATGGAGGGTGCAGAGCAAATGCACTCCCTCCGCTCACTCTCACCACAATAAATGTAACATTCTTTCTTAGCCAAATATGTGCCTTACCTATGTGTGTGTAAAGAATGTTGATGACATATGAAACATAACCAGTAGTCAATGTGCAAGCTGCCAAATGAATAGTGAATAAGCTACTCTTTTTGGTTCATATATTTGTATATCTAACTTTGAAGGAGTCAGTGCCTCACCAGCCATAAACCTCACCTCACGTCACTGGTAAAAGGCAAGTAAAGGTTTCTATGACATTAATAGCTTCACATGAGCTACAGTTGTGCAAAAAATATACAGTAGTTACTGTATTATAAATATACTCGCAATGCTGAAAACAGTATTTATGTATTAAGGGGGTTCAATATCCATCCATCCATTTTCCAACCCGCTGAATCCGAACACAGGGTCACGGGGGTCTGCTGGAGCCAATCCCAGCCAACACAGGGCACAAGGCAGGAAACAATCCTGGGCAGGGTGCCAACCCACCGCAGGACACACACAAACACCAAGCACACACTAGGGCCAATTTAGAATCGCCAATCCACCTAACCTGCATGTCTTTGGACTGTGGGAGGAAACCGGAGCGCCCGGAGGAAACACACGCAGACACGGGGAGAACATGCAAACTCCACGCAGGGAGGACCCGGGAATCGAACCCAGGTCCCCAGATCTCCCAACTGCGAGGCAGCAGCGCTACCCACTGCGCCACCGTGCCGCCGGGGTTCAATATGTTAGAGTATAAGTTGCATTGAAACGGAGATATTGAACTGCTTACAATTACACCATGTAAAAAGTTTTATTTATAAAAATAAATATATTATTTCTGTTTAACTAAAGTTGATTGTTTAGGTTTGTTGCTGCTTTAGTAAGCTATGAATCTGTTTAATCATGAATTGAAATTGCAAGAATTAATACTATCTTGTTAATTAAGACAGAGCACTGATACTATAACTATGTTGCTCCAGTCATAAATACCCTCTCAAATAATATCAGGAGAATGTTCCCCTAATGCTTAGCTGTGATGCTACACTATTTGTGTGTGCATTATGCTGCTTTCAGAATGTGACATAATTTAATTGCACGAACACTTCTTAAACAGGCATTTACTTGTTGTATCCTTATGCCCAGTTTCTTTGTTATGGTCTAATGGACAGATATGGTTATTTTCATGAGGTGCTGGTGCGCTCATTGGTTATTTATAATTTGCTTTTATTTACAAGTGCCTTTAACTGAGTATCTTAAGGCAAAAATAAACAGCAGAGCATGAGATGAAAGCAGTGAAAAGAGAAACGACTTCCACTTAATGCATTTCTTTATGTCAGGGTAGTGATAACCCATTAAACTTTCCATAGTATGAATGGTCATTATGAAAAAAAATGATCTTGTAAATATTTTATTTTCATTATATGCTTTTGCTGTGATAATACATTACATCATATTCAGCTACAGCACTTTCTTTTTATTACTGAAATTTTAGACTGTCACTTTGTTGGTTAATTCCTAAACTGCTACAACTCCTTATTTATCATTTGGCACTTTATTCTACCTCCTTATTCTACCTCATTTTGACTGCTCCAGACTGTATGTTGTTAGCTATTACATAGTATTTTGTACTCTGTATTTGAAGCTGCCACTTGGTGCACTTCCTAAATTTGCAAAGTTATAGCTGACAGGTGGCTTACCTGTCTGCTTCGACCGCCCTTGGCACTCTCTTTGTATTTGTTGTATGTGGATAACAAAATACATATGTTTATAAATTATGGAATAACAATTACAATTGAGTAATTAATTATAGCAGTACATTGTGTTACACAGTAAGTACAAGGTAATGACACCTAGTTACTATGTAATTATGCAGGTAATTACATGGCAAGTACAGCAAATTTAGGGACACAATGTAAAGTGATATCAACTTTGTTAAAAAATTGTTTTCATGCACTGTAGATGAACTCAGTAGAAAACCTTATATGCAAAATGACAGCTGTCAAATTTTCAATTAAAGTTTGACTGATTAAAGGAAAAAATTCAAAACATAGAACAAATATGACAGAAGGATCCATTGCCATCTCTTTGTATATGGGTTTGTACTGGATTTCAACATAAGAAAACATTTACATTTTTAAGCCAAAATCCAAACAAACAGTACAGCAGCCTCTGTAGTTTCAAACTGTAATTATTATTGTTTACTTGAAGGAGACAGAGTCCTTCATCAATTGCAACGTGCCTGGTATTCTCTGTCTCTGCACTGAGATTCAAACTTATGAAAGTAAGTCAACATATTTTTATTACTACACGTTCACTACGCTAATTATATTTGGAAATGAATAAGGTTGCTGATATATAGTTTGCTATTAAATAGTTATTGACTACACTGATCTCAGCCTATTATACTATTTATTTACTAAAACACATCTTAAATGAGTGTAAAACTTTAAAATATTATTGCAACCAAAAGGTGTGATCTGTGTGTGTAAAATAAATCAATCCAATGTCTGATAATTATATTCTGAAATCCGAAATTATTTGTCCATAATAAAAATCTAACTTCTTCTAACCATCTGCTCAAATGCCTTCAAATTCATAAAAGCTGTCGAGAGAATTTTTAAAATAGAAAATAGTTGCCTAAAGCAATTACACTAAATTGGCAGTTAAAAGTGTGTGTAATTTTTAAAATCAATTGTCAACATGTCATCATTAGCAATGAGTCCAGATGTACATTTCAATCTCTGTAAGCAAATGTCTTGAAAACAATTAACAGGTGTTTAGTGTTTGCACTGCAGTTCTGATGTGCTGCACAGTTAAAATTACAGCACTACTGCAAAGGCTGCCAGCAGGAGAAATGAGCTGAGTGTAAGCAGCACATCTTGCATCCAAGTGAGTCCCCTTTAACCCCACCAGCAAAAATGTCAGTCAAACCTCCAAATCAGTGACGTTTCACATTTAGAGCTTGCACAGAGATCAATACCAGACCATGCTCTTGTCTATTGATCATTGCAAGGTCTAAATTCTTTTCTCTTAAAAAATGTTGTTCATCTTTACAAACCCTCCGCCTGCAGCAAGGGACCCGTGAGAATGTGCATTTATACGGCTCATTCACTGGTGACAATTATGTACAAAATGCTGGATTCTTTTCCAAACATAGAACAGGAGCACTTACTAATAAATGTCCCACAAATAGCGATACCACGATAAAGTTGGACAATGCACCTCATTCAGTTTTGGCAAATCAACACGCAGCCTTCCTCTTTATCACAACCACCGGAAATGCCATTTCGCACCCCCAAGGGTGCAGACACCCCAGGTTAGGAACCCCTGCCTTAGAATACAAAACCATCCAAAAATGAAAAACATTAACCAGGACTAAAATTTTCCAATTCCTGATGATAAATTGTGACATATGTGGTAAATTAATTTAATGAATTGCAAATAAGCTGTTACATGTAGGAAATAAAATAATGTAATGTAAGGGGGTCTTGTTGGGTTTAATTTGCATTGCCAATGACAAATGTGCTCTGAGATTTTCAAGGTAAGGTTGCTCTACTCACTTATCATGGTCCCAAAAAGTGGTGATGTGTTGCCTAAGTAAGAATTTCACTGTTCTCTGTACTCAGGATGATTATGACCCTACAAACCTATTGTGTGGTACCTCTCTTTACAAAGTGGATTACATGTTTCTTCCAGCTGGTTATTAAGCTCAGTTGATGATCTATTTAGCCCTGCAGACATTCATTCAAATTAAAGGCAATGGATATTTGTACTGTATATATCCATAAAAACCTACATTATGAAATATGATACATATATCCAACCTATACTGCAGGAGAAATATAAAAGGATGCAATCACCAAAGCTCCTCAGGATTGGAGACATATTGTACATATCAAAACCTCACTCTTTTTAAACTGGAACTTAAGACTGCTATAATAAGCAATATCCAAAATGTAGACCTACATTCTATAACAAAAACATATTTGTACTTAGAAGTCCATCTATCCATCCATCATTTATCAAAACTACTTAATTCATTTCAACATGTGAATGAACACTAGCACAGAGGCTCACAAAAGCATCAATACAGCAACACATGGAGGTTTAATAAATATTAACAGAAGAGGATGTGATCATGGCAACCTAGGGAAGGGTGTACTGTTTCCATGGTTATCAAGAGAATTAGATTATCTTGAGATGTCATTTTCTTTATTATCCTGATTACTTTCATCATTTGTGTCTTTATGTGTGCATTTTCAGACAGGAAGCAGGCATCATTCTGAAGACCAGCAGCTGAGAACCGTTTTGAGACTTCTAAAACATTTTCATCTGACATCTTGTTGGTTATTAAATGGGTTTTTGACTGAAGCCCAAACCTTTGTCATTCTCCATTAATTTTTTGTATCATTTAAAACAGATAATGTGCAGACTCCATACAGCCAGTCATGGAGGTATGAGATGGTTGTGCCCTTAACATAACTGTTAGTTTATCAAGAGATTTGAAATGCATTGTATTATTGTGGCAGAGTGGCTAGTGTTGCTGATTCATTGGTCCAACATTGTTGCTTCAAATCCTGCTCACAGTTGTTGTCTGTGTGGAGTTCTCCACTTCTCTGCTGTTGGGTTCCTTCCACATTCTTAAATTTGCACATGCTAGGCTAACTGCTGATTTCAAATTGGACCTGTGTGGATGTGTTTAAAAGTGTGCCCTGCAATTGACTGGTGTTTAGTCAATGGTTGGTTTCTGCCTCATGCAAGATATTGCCAGGATAGGACCATGAACTGGATTAAGTTGGTATGAGAATCTTTATTTTATGTCTGATTTTTCTAGTCAATTTTTATTCAGTTCATCATGAAATGCATATACTTCTTACCATTGCTTAATATTCTGCATTCAGATCTGAAAGTATTATAAGACAGATAATTGATATGTTGAAAACAAAAATTGTACTAAGAAGTGTGATGGCACATTTTAACTGTAATTGGAGAAATTGACTGGAGGTGGCAGTGGATGATAAAGCAGAATTTAAAATTCACTTTATTGAAATTCAAGGGTGAAGAATATCATATTACTAAATGTGCAGTAGAAGAAATAAATATTTTTAAAAGCAGGAAAATGAAGGTATCCAATCAGAGGTTGTGTCACTTAATATTAATCTATACTATTTACTGCGAATAGTTCTAAATAATATTCTTCATATTAACAGCTATTTTAATGTTAAGTAAAAGCAAGAATAAAGATAAATAGAGAAAAGGTAAGCTAAAAATTGGCATGCAATGTTTCTTTTTGATATAAAAAATAAAAAGGTATCCTAATCTGTGACATTTTGCATAATAAATAACAGACACTAATGTAGCATAGTTATTTTTTAAGCTAACTTGTCCCTGTTAAAGGTCACTGAGGAGTTCTGAATAACAGCTAATTAAAATTTACTTCATGTAAAACAATGTTTTATGACTAGAATATTGTAGCCTTATATATAGTGTCTATGAAAGATACTGTGCATTAGGCTACTTAGAAGGCGCTTGGGAGTTTTTATATTTTCTGGTTATACAACATTGAATCACAGTGCATGTAATTGTGCTTTTTGACACTGATCAACAAAAAATCACTTTTGAATGTGAAGGTGAACGCAGATCTCTGAAAAGTGGTGAAAATTAATTACAAATATAAAACACAAGCCCTGTCTGAGTGTTCGTCTTGCCTTGTGATCGATGACTCCTGGGGTAGACTCCAGCTACCCTTTAACCAAGCCCTGGATAATCACGTTAGGAAAATAAATGGATGGATGGATACAAAACAGAAAATAATTGATTGCAATTATTCCAAGGGTTTGAAAAATTTTATAGGCACTGTAAAACTAGTTGCAAACAAATATGTCCAGATGCTTTCCTCACTTCTCTCACTATCAATGGAGCAATTTAATTTTATTTTGTAATTTCTGGAAAACATTACTTTTTGGCAGTATGCACAAATTTACCTGTTGCACCTTTTAATATTGACAATAATATAATACAATAATATTTGCTGCAACACAGAATCTCAAATATCATTGAAGCTGTGAATAACAACACTGCTAATATACTGTATAATGCTCTAGCAGTTGAGTATTGGAAAGTTTATGCTTGTGAAGTTAATATAAATCTTTATGCTTTTGCATGAGGAACAGTGAGAAAATATAAAATGATAAGACATGATTATTGTCAGGATTGTTTGAAGAATAAATGTACATGTTTCAATGCTTTTGCAGCACTTTGTTGATGATATCATCTTGTTTTCATCACATTCATTTGTTTCCAAGGATGCATTCCAATTGCAACACGTGCATCAATTGATGGCGATGATTACTCAAAAGGACTCTCACAAACCCAAAAACTTTATTTAATTAATTAATAGATAGATAGATAGATAGATAGATAGATAGATAGATAGATAGATAGATAGATAGATAGATAGATAGATAGATAGATAGATAGATAGATAGATAGATACTTTATTAATCCCAATGGGAAATTCACATTCTCAAGCAGCAGCATACTGATACAATAAATAATATTAAATTAAAGAAAGATAATAATGCAGGTGAAAAACAGTATGTATGTTAATACTGTATGTTAATTCTGGCTGTTCTACTCATCTAAAACGGGCTGAAATCTAAGAAATCAACATAGACCTCATTTTGCAGTGCAGTGTGTCCATCTGGTTGCTGTGTTACATGCCCTCTTGGTATGGGATTCATAATAGCTGTGCTAATGTTTGTGTTATTCCATCTGTTGGATGGAAGAGACACAGCAACTGAAAGGTAACATAGACTGGCACAAAGACAATTGTCCTTTTTAAGGCGGATACTTTAATTTATTCAACTAAAAAAAAACAATCTTTTATAATTGAATCCTAATAAAATAAAAAGTACAGTAATTATGTAAATTAACATAAGACAGGTTCAGGGAATACTGTAAATTATATGGCTCCCAATTACACAAACTAATCCACAAAACATAATTGTACAAAAAAGAAAAAGTATTTTACAAAAAAAAAAGAAGGAAGGAGTTTCTGAATATAAAAAATTAAAACTGAATTCTCTTCCTTATGACTTTTGGTATTAATTATTTGATTCCTCAATGACAGCTTCTATGATGGAATTCATTATGGCTCCTCAGAAAATTGCATTATTATATATTTTTTTAAAAATGTCTAACATTGTTTAAGACTTTCAGAATTCTGCTAGTGATATCATCTCAGATCTACTTTGGAATTGATTGTTTTTTTGGGGCAGCCATTGTGCAAAGTTTTGTTTATTGTTTTTATACTTGTTACCAGTCACATGACACAGAAATCACATCATTCTCTTCCTATATAAGATGGTGGTGTGCAGAAACTTGTTACTGTAATGCTGCATTCATTTCTGAAATGGAAAACAAATTTTTAAAAACTTTTTGAATAATTAAACTGGTTAGGGGAAAAGAAAACAAGTGGATATTAAGCCTTTGTGCAGCATTATTTTTGACTTTGATTTTTGGTTAGTGTTTTGGCATTGACAATCAGTTTGGATGACTTTTTGGTTCTCGAGCACAAGCCTAATTTTGACTATGATTGTGTGATTTTAGTCTTTTATAACTGCTTGCAGTCTACAGCATCAATTATTTTATGTCTATTCACAGCCATTTTTGGTTTTCTCAGAACAACAAGGTTGACTCAATTGAAAACCACAGCCTGTTTAATTATTTAGTCTTAAGTGTTTATGTTATCAATATGACACCCATGACATAGAATAAATAAAACAAAAAAATGACACACTTTTTATTATGGAAAGGTGGATGTGTTTGTCACTAATTTATCTAAATAAAGAGATTGGCAACAAGGTGGTCTGAAACTAAATTTTGCTTTTTCAATATGTGTCAAGATAATCTGTGACTTTTGACTAATTTTTCTTAGTTTGGCTTTTAATAGAATATTTTTGTAATTGTGTTTTTCAGCAATAAGACATAATTCTGTCCTAATGCTTTTCGTGTAGTTAGATGAAATAGCCTTTATGCTAATTTGGCTTTAAATACTGTGACCATAATGGAGGAGCTGCTGAGCCTTATTATTATTATTATTAGCCCCAAATCCCAGATACAATTGGACCTGACACAATTCCAAGTTCAAATAAAAATTCTTTAATTTGTAACACACTACCTTTTTCAGTAGACATAGCCACAAAACATGACTACAAGCAATGCTTGTTTTTTCCCCCTCCTGCTCCACCAGGTGAATGTCATTCACCTCTTCCTGACTCTGGCTCACTGATCAAGGTATGTTGGACTCAGGAATACTTCCAATGCCATAGCATTGCACTGCGGAAGCACTTCTAGGTCTTCTGCTGCTAGCGCCCTCTGGTGGCACATAGGGACCCCAACTGGGCTACTCTTCAGAATTACAGGTCCCATGCAACCCTTCTGGTGTCCAATCTGGGACCAGGCCAGAGACCTTCTGCCACCTATTGTACTGAGGGAGGAATTGCCTTTGGTAGATGAACTCCTTCAGTCCATCCATTAGTCTTTGTCCCCCACTGGAATTAGAACTAGACATCATGCTAACTAGGGTGTATGTCCATCCATGCTGTCCTTCCTTTATGGCCTCCCAGCCATGTAAGGTATTGCTCATCATCTCAGACGAGATGCCTGTCCATTTATTATGGCATCTGCTATGCATATGTGCCCATGTCATCAACCTGATTTTATGATCTCATTTTGTTACGCCTTCTCTTTGATGATTTAATTCTCTTACTCCTGTAGTTTATAATAACCTTCACCAATTAGATTTCTCAGAATGCCATTAGCTATTCACAGAGTGTTTGCTTGGAGCAGCCAGTGGCAGGCAGTCACATTTGATTCCTCTGTCTCATTTTTTCTTCTGTCCCACCCATTTGGTTAAATTGCCAGGCAAAACTAATCATACAGCAGTTATGTGATGAGCAATGTAAGATAAATAGAAAGAGAGCACTGCTAATAAGTAATGCTGTTGCATTGTGTCAGAAGACCTCTGTGAAAGTTCTCTAGTCTAGTAATACCGAAGTTGAACTGAGATTTTAAGTGTTTCTGTCCTTATACCTGTTCCTTGGATTTTGTCTTAATCCTAGTGCCAAGTGTTCTGTTTGCCTATGTATGTTTTGACCTGCTTTTGGATTTTTCCTTTTAATTTTGGACATTAGTAAATATATTATAATATTTTTAATTACCTAGCTTTGTCATTTTTTTCTTCTTTCTGCATCTGCTCATTTCAAACTGTGCTGCCACCAGGCTGAGCCACAGAGCCACCAGCCAGACTGACTTTGAAAGGTCATAGGACACTGTTAATCATCTCTCATGGTGGTGTCACTCTCCATTAGTCAAACTCAAGCCAATTTGTTTTTTTCATTTAACAAGGTGCAACAGCCCCCTACATCAATTTAAATAGTCAAACACAACTTTTGTCCAACTAAGTATTTAACAATTAACAGTATCACAGTGAAAGAACCTAAAAATTAATTCAACCACAGTAAAAATAACAGCAGCAACTGAAGCAGATACATGAAAGTCTTATCTAGATGTTTAAAAATGGAATACAACTGGAAAGTAAATGTCCTAAGAATAGAAAAAAAATGAGAGAACAGTTTTCCTTATTCATATTTATATGTTAACCATTGTGACAGGCAGCCATGGTCATTTCCTGGCAGAGATGACAACAGAATGGAAGGACGGGGGGGAGAAAGCATCGATGAGGCAATACCTCCTCTGGGACACTAGAGGGCTGCCCTCTTGGGCGGCTATGGCACCATGGATTCCCGCAGGGCACACTGGGAGCTGGAGTTTAGTACAGCCCTGCTGGGTTCCATGGAGGCCGCCAGGGGAAGCTGCAGTGCCCTATAATGGACTTCTACCACACCTGGGAGTGATTCCAGGTCTGATTAATGAGCCACCTGGAACATTCCCAGAACCTATAAAAGGAGCCAGTCACCACCACTTAATGGCCTGAGTCAGGAGGAAGTGGACGAAGCTCGTGAGGAGGAGTGGAGGCGGAAGGACTGGGAAAGAGAAGGGACTGTGGTGCTGTATGGACTGCGCTGTACTTTGGGGAGGCAAAAAAGACATGCTTCCCCGGCTGTAAATAAATCATGTGCTGTGTGGTGAAACTTGTGTCCTGCCTGTTTGTGTCAGGTTAGGGCGACTGTTCCTGCCCTGGGCTTCACACCATATACAGATGGAAATAGTGGAATGCCATAGATTACCATCCTGAGGTAGTCATGCCAGGCCCTGGAGAAGTGGTGGGCTTTCATACAATCAGTTTCTTTATTATGAGCTAACAGGCATTGTGCATTTTGCCAAATGCTTTATATAATTAGATTTCCTGCCTTACATTCAGAATGATTCCCCAGTGTAAAATGTAGCAAACAAGAAGCATTGTCATGACTGTTATTGCATAGGGCCATGTTTACTCTCAGAGATTTTGTTTTTTAATTGTTTTTTGGCTAATGTTTGGTTGTTCTACAAAAGCAGTGAACAGAGGTGAATGGCATGAAAAGAGCAGCTCCTCTGTAGAGCACCGTTTAATTGCTCTGTGACTAGAGGACATACCCTCCCTTTTACTGCTTATTTTGTCCTGCATTTGACAGGCTGCTACCCAGATGCCTTTCTTCCTCTCCTCCAGAGGGCAGGAAAGAACCATATACAATCCATATATTCTCTTAAAAAGATGAATAGCATTAAAATATATATATACAGTGGTACCTCATGCTTCGAATTTAATTAGTTTCAGGAGGTTGTTCGAACTCTGAATTTAATTGAATTTTCCCCATTAGAAATAATGGAAAGTGAATGAACCCATTCCCAGACCCTAAACGCTGCCCATTTTGATAAACTTACACAGCAAATACACATCATTTAAGGTAAAAATAACACAATTAAATGCCCTAAATAATAAATTAAAACATGAAAACAATACATAAAATATGTAAATACTGTATAACAAAATGAAAATTGCATTTACTTTAACTTAGAAAGGAATGGTGATGTCCCATATGGCGGGTAGAAAGAAAAAGAATGGTTACTGTTTGGAAGAGAAGTCACTTTCCATAAACACACCATAGACTTTGGTACCTTAAACATGGCCGCCAGATCCACCACACGTGCTCCACTTCCATACTTTGTGCTAAGTTCCTTTTTCACCTCAATTGTCAGTACTACAACCTTCCACTTAGGCTTTTTTTGCTTGCACGCTCTTCTTGGATGCCATGGTTAATAGATAGGGGTTATATATGTAAACACACCAAAAATAAAGCGAAAAGACATGAAAACACACAAGCATAACGTAAGAGATGCTTTCACAGCGAGAGCAAGAGATGACTTGGATGCACAGCAGATCACTGCATAAAAGCCATCTGTTGCTGCATATTTTCACTATGCAGGCAATTTGAATGTAGAAGCATAGTTCAAACTCTGAATTAAATTTCTTTCAAATTTAGCATTCAAACTCGAACACTCGAAGTATGAGGCGCTACTATATATGAGTATTCATAGGTCTGAATTGCAATCTGATTATATGGAGGGTTATCTTGCAGGTAACGCATGTGGCAGGTAACGCATGTGGTTGGTTGTCCTGTTAGCAAACATCTGCCATTTCCTATCAGATTTCGATTCAGACCTATGAATGTAATACTCCAATCTTCACCCTGTTAAGTAAGCGAACCAGCCACTGTGGTGCAACCTCAAAAGTTTTGTCTCAGGCACTGAGGTTTGATACCTGAAAGGAGAAGGAATGGTGTGTACACCTGATAAGCCACAATTAGGGCAAAATATGTGTTGTGTACTCTTTGTATAGTTTGGCATGTACTGTATCACATATCTATGATCTGCTTCTCCCAACTGAGAGGATGTGGTGGATGTTTCCTGACTGGCTGACCAACCGCACGTGTTACCTGGGTATTAACCATCCATATAAGCAGATTGTGATTCAGACCTATGAATGTAATACTTCGATCTTCACCCTTTCAATTAAGTGAACCAGCCACCATGGTGCAACGTCAGAGCCTTCACCTCCTGCACAGACATCTGAGCTTTGATCCCTGTAAGAGGAGGCAAAGGTGTGTACACCTGATGAGCTTCAATTATGGCAAAACACGTGTTGTGTACTCTTTGTATTATTTGTCAGGTACTGTATCACATATCTCATAAAATCAGACACCAGAGTCATAAAAAAGGTTTGGGGCAGCCACCTGTATAATATTCCCTGGCTGTAAATGGTTAAATTGCTAGCACTGATGAGCTCAGAACAGAGTCCAAAACAGAACTGACTAGGTTAGTCAAATATGGTGGCTTTAAAGGCCAGAAAAGGAAGTGAAGTCATCAAGGGCAGAAGTAGAAGGGTCCTCTTCCATAGGCTCAGACCTGGACGTGATGTCATCAAAAGAGCTGAAACAGGAAGTCTCTTTGGTCATTGGTTCTTCACCGGAAGTGACGTCACTAAGGCCAGGTGGACTTTCCCGTGAACGGTCTGTAGGAAAGTGACAAAAAAGGTCAGTGCACTCTGCCACCCCATGGTCTGGTGTAGAATTACTCTCACTTAGACCCTTTAGCTGCCTCCCATGTGCACGTGTGTGACACATATATATATATATAAAATTGAAATGCAGAGCCGTAGGTTTCATTTGGCAGGTGTGCTCGCCCCCCCTTATCTATCAGCCGCTACGCGAGTTTCTCTCCCGTTTGTCTTTTCTCTGTGGTATCACTTTGGCAATGGAGTCACTTTCTTTCAGCTTCATGCTATAGCCTCGTCCATCTTTCTTCTTCCGACTTGTTAACTTGGGGCCGCCTTGACAGCTCTTTCAGCTTCATGCTGTAGCCTTGCATTTTCGGTTTGCCTTGCACTTCTGGGCTAAACAGACAAACACACAGAATTCCACGCATAGACGTTTATATATAAGATATATATATTAAACATATGAACATTAATATATATATATATTAAACAGTGTCCAGTGGAACAATCAAAAGAAAACCAGCTTGTGCTCCTCGCATTTTCACTTCAGCACAATTCAGCATTGAGTTTTCTGGTTTTTGAATGGGTCACAAGATGATCTCCTTTTCTGTGTGCCCCATTTATATCAGCCTGGCCTTGGAAAGTGTGGCATTCCCAATGCCCCTAGGATGTGGGGCTAGTTGTGTTCTCTAGGTGATTACTACACACTGTACAGGAAACCACAGATACAGTTAGCAGCAGTGCCCCTTTCTGCCTATATATATATATATATATATATATATATATATATACACACACACACACACACATGGGGGGGGGAGTATGCAGTAAAAACTGAATCTGTGAAATGCAACATTGTTTTTTTCATGCAAATGAGAAAATACATGTACATTAAATTCCACAAATATATTTGTAATTCACATAATTTTATGGAAGGCTGTGAAATTAACTTAAATTTCTTATATACATATCTGTGCAGGCATGGCAGCTCAGTAGCAGCATTGTTGATAAGTAAACCGGGGTTCACATTCTGGATGTTCCCTGTGTGAAGTTTGCATGTCCACTGTAGAGTACACTCACGAAGACACCATCACTCATTTTCTGTACATCTGGCCAATTTATCTATTAATCAATGTTCGGAATGAAGGAGGTAATGCCAAAGAAAGCACACACAGGCATATGCAGACTCCAAATAAGCATTGCTTGGGTCAGGAGTTGAATGAAGGACTCTGGACCCATGTGTTTGAAGTGTGAACTACTGTGTCATTTATGAAATGAATGTTTAACATGTCACAGGGTAAAAACATTAGCATTAAGTAAATATTAGGAAATGTGAAACATTATTTCAGGTTTTAAATGATGATATCAGTCAGACATGGGCTATTTAAACAAATACTGTTGTGTTCAAATACAAGAAATGAGACAACATCCAGGTGGATAAGGAATTGCTACATTATTTGCATTACATTTTTTCAAACCTTCATAATCCAATTCATGTTTATGGGAGCCTGGGGCCAATCCTATCTGCATTGATGAAGTGCCAGTCCCTCACAGTCCCCCTTTTATTTATCATTCTCAACTAAGTATATAAATAGAACTTCATTTTACCCCAGGGGAAAATTTGGCTTAGATAGATAGATAGATAGATAGATAGATAGATAGATAGATAGATAGATAGATAGATAGATAGATAGATAGATAGATAGATAGATAGATAGATAGATAGATAGATAGATACCAAAATGGTTGAAAAGGAAAAAAAATTAATAAGAAAGAAAACTTCTGACTTGTCAGTCCCAGCCACAGTGGGGCATTATGCAGATATATTGCTGTTGGTATATAGGAGCCCCAGTAGTTTTTCTTGACACACTTCTGCTGAATAATTCATTGGATACTTCTTCTTCTTCTCTCAGTTCATCATTTTCCATATGTTCCTGTCCTCTGCATGTCCCCTCTCACCACAATCATAAACCACCCCTTAGTCCTTCCTCTTTTCATCTTGCCTGGCAGCACTATCCTTAACATCCTCTTCCCAGTATACCCAGCATCTCTCCTCTGCACATGTCCAAACCAACGCAATCTCGCCTCTCTGACTTTGTCTCCCAACTGTCCAACCTGAGCTGACCCTCTAGTTTACTCATTTCTAATCCTGTCCATCCTTGTCACACCCAATGCAATTCTTAACATCTTTAACTCTGCCACTTCCAGCTGTTTTTTGGTCATTACCACCATCTCCAAACTATATAATATAGCTGGTCTCACTACTGCCTTGCAGACTTTACCTTTCACTCTTGTTGGTGCTCATGTACAATACAATACAACACAATTTATTTTTGTATAGCCCAAAATCACACAAAAAGTGCCACAATGGGCTTTAACAGGCCCTGCCTCTTGACAGCCCCCCAGCCTTGACTCTCTAAGAAGACAAGGAAAAACTCCCAAAAAAACCTTGTAGGGAAAAATGGAAGAAACCTTGGGAAAGGCAGTTCAAAGAGAGACCCCTTTCCAGGTAGGTTGGGCGTGCAGTGGGTGTCAAAAGAAGGGGCACACAAATGTGTAACAAATCACTCCTGATGCTCTTCTTCACCCACTCCACCCTGCCTGCACTCTCTTCTTTACCTTTCTTTCTCACTCCCCGTTACTGGGCACTGTTGATCCCAAATATTTAAACTCCTCTTCCTTTGCCAACTCTTCTCCCTGATCCTTAACCATTGCTCTGACCTCCATCTCATTCACACACATGTATTCTGTCTTGTTCCTACTCACCTTCATTGCTCTCTTCTCTACAGCATATCTCCACTTCTCCAGGGTCTCCTCAACCTGCTCCCTATGCTCTCTACAGATTACAATGTCATCAGCAAACATCATAGTCCACGGGGACTCCTGTCTAATCTCGTCTGTCAACCTGCCCATCACCATTGCAAATAAGAAAGGGCTCAGAGCCCATGCCTGATGTAATTCCACCTCTACCTTGAATGCATCCGTCACTCCTACCGCAAACATCACCATTGTCACACTTCCCATTGTACATATACTGTAAAACTCTTACATACTTTTCTGCCACTCCTGACTTAATCATACAATACCAAAACTCCTCTCGAGGCACCCTGGCATATGCTTTCTCTAAGTCCACAAAGATACAATGCATCTCCTTCTGGCCTTCTCTATACTTTTCCATCAACACCTTCAGAGCAAACATTGCATCTGTGGTGCTCTTTCCTGGCATGAAACCATACTGCTGCTCGCTAATCATTACCTTCCTTCTTAACCTATCTTCCACTACCCTTCCCCATACCTTCATGTTGTGGCTCATCAATTTTATCCCCCTGTAGTTACTACAGCTCTGCACATCCCCCTTATTCTTAAAAATCAGTGCCAGTACACTTCTTCCCCACTCCTCAGGTATCCTCTCACTTTTTAAGATTCCATTAAACAATCTGGTTAAAAACTCCACTGCCATCTCTCCTAAACACCTCCATGCTTTCATAGGTATCTTTATCACCCTAATCTGTTGCACATCTTTCCCAGCTCGGTCCCTCTGTCTAGCCAATTGGTACAAGTCCTTAGTGTCCATTCTCTCATACAACTCGTCATACGCCTTTTTTTTACCCTTCACCATCTCTATTTTCACCTTCTGCTTGATCTCCTTCTACTTCTGTCTACTTTCTGCATCTCTCTCTGACTATCCCACTACTTCTTCACCAATCTCTTCTTCTGTATACTCTCCTGTACTTTCCCATTCCATCAGCAGGTCTCCTTTTCCTCCTTCCGCTGTCATTCATTGGCTAAAATAATTAATTGGGTAAAATTAGTTAAATTGGCTAAAATAATCCATTGGCTAAAAGTACACAATGTCAGTGTGTCAGAGAATCTTAGTCTAAACACATGTTTTAATAAAAAAACAACAATGGGTGGAGTTTAAGGGGAGGCCAATGGGCCTTAATAAACAGATTCATGGTTTCTTCCCACGGGACAAAGACATGCAGTTTAGTTGAACTAATGATTATAAAGTAGCCTGTGTGTGCTAAACCTGTCCAGATGTTGTTCCTGCCTGTGCCCACTGCTTGACGGAACAAATTATTAACAGAAAATGCCCCAGCTTTAAAATCAGGTAATTAAGTCCACAAACACATCAGAATGTTACTCCTTACATATATTTCCTAACGTGTTAAGATAATAAAGTGCCTATTTTGCTACAATTAAAATAAGTGAACAAACAAACTCAAACAAGCAGCATTTTCTGTAATTTAAATATCATTAACGGTATTTGTGTACTTTTGTGTAATTTTGAAACTTTAAATGTGCTACTATTAGGGAGACTTTATATTATAACTTTAAATTACAAATGATTTACAATATTTGACATTGGATGTGATGTAAATATGTAGCACTAGAGTTGTGATGCATTTATCTATTATGGCTTATCTGGTTACCAAGCCTAAATGTCAAACTCTGCCAATGAAAATAATATATATGTTAATCTTAAGAACAGACATATTTTTCTAAACAATTCTATAAATTCTTTAAGTTAAAGTAACTAGACATGTGTTAGGCTATAGAAGTAACACTTTATGGACCTTCTGAGCTTTTTATATATTTGTTTTGCATTTTCACTAATCATTACTTGTCAATATTAAATGTATTTCCCCTCAAAAGCCTTGTGGCTGCATTAGTCTGGTTTCCAAAGTTTCTGCAGCTTCTTCTTTATAATGGAGTTCAGGCAATGAGTGCAACTCGTTGGCATGTATGCAAATAATTCCACAGCTCAAATGTCTTTGTTTAAACGTTTTAGTAAAAAATCAAAGCAAAGCAGTTTACACCAAAACAAAGAGAAAAATCAATAATAAAAAAGAAAAGTTCTTTTAGGAATTTTTTTCTGTCCAAGCTTTGTATATCTTGTTATGTTTCTTTGAGTTTCTCTTATTCCATATAACATACAGTTTTACGCTCATACTGTATGTCACACTTGCAGATGTGATGCATGAACATTTTGAAAACTGTATGCTTTTGTTACCACCCTGAAAACAAGGAAAATCGTACTGTTATGTTTCTAGCTAAATAAAAACTGACTAAAATACTATTACGGGAGTTCAGATAAAGCAGACCACTAAGGAAGTTCCATTAAATATTACGGTTAGGGGTTAAATAGAATCATCCATCATCTATGTAGTTATTAGAAATGCACATTCTAAAAAAAAATTAAACAGTCACTCATGTGAATTTGTTATTAACATTAAACATTCTACCATTGGCTATTACAAGCATTAATAAACTTAATTATATGTTTAAAAATGTTGCAGCAGAGCAGATGGTGTTGCTGCCTCACAGCTGTAAAGCCCTGGATTCAAATTCTGGCCTGGAACTGGAATGGAGTGTCCCCAGCCCAGGGTTGGCTCCTGCCTCAGTCCCAGTCCTGCTGGTACATACCCCTGCTTCCATGACCGTGAACTACATAGTTGGAAACAGCAAAAGTCAGTGAACTGACTTGAAGTTTAGGAATATTATTTAAACTATCTATCTATCTATCTATCTATCTATCTATCTATCTATCTATCTATCTATCTATCTATCTATCTATCTATCTATCTATCTATCTATCTATCTATCTATCTATCTATCTATCTATCTATCTATCTATCTATCTATCTATCTATCTAATGATATGTATAATGATTGTAACAACACAATCAAAGCTTTTCCTTCCATGTACAGTTTTACAGAAAGCATTTATTTTAGAAATAATATTACATTTTCTAGTTTTAAATGTATATTCTTTTCATGAGTTTAAACCTGTGTATTGAAAGCGTGTTTGCTGTCCAAAGCTCCTTGCAATGGTGCATACTTTCAGAGGCACTATACACAATAAAGATTAGTTGGCTGACTAACTGTGCCCATAGACTGAAGCATGTCACCTACATGGTGTATCCTAGAGTGTGAAAGTGGATTGGCAGGATTAAAATGTTCTCCAAACACCCATTAGTGACAAATAATACTTAGACGCACACTCCAGATGCCTCTTTAACGTAAGGGTAAAGTTTCCTATTGTTAGACCCTGTTCACATTTGTGTTTAATCCAGTCTTAAAGTCAAGTGTGAACGCAGAAGCACCTTGGGCCAGCCTTGAATCTTCCTTTAACTGCTGCCGTGTTTCATGGTTATGTCACAGACAGATAAGTTCTTTCATTCTTCCTAGATTATGTGTATCCTGGCCTATCTGTGCTCATGTATTATGTACAAAACTGTGTCATTACCACACTTCCTTCAGATCACCAGTGCACGTTATTATCAAAGCATATTTTTCTTACGAGCTGAACTGCTTTTTAACCGAGTTAAAACCTCTGAGGCCTTGCTCAGCAGGATCACTTTCAAACGTAGCCAGGCACATAAATTTTTGTACTGAAAACAGTCTGATGCCTGGAGATTAACCAGGCCCCTCCGATGATGTCATATGTTTAACCACCCTGCCCAACCCATTGTTGAGCTCTGCCCCATTGTTTGGGAACATTTTGTTCTCTGCTATTCAGAGATTAGATTTAATATGAGCACTTTCACACACACACATTGACACTTGCAGTCTTTTGTATGGCTTTGGTAAAGGCGGCCCCTCTCCCTCCCCCTCTCAAAATAACTTACTCATTTATACAATGCACTCTCTATTTTCAGCTGCTTAAATCTTATACATTCTTCAGAGAGTAAACACTCTTTTTTTCGCTGCTGTAGTCCATCTCCTAGACCAACAGAATATTTCTGCTACATGCTGAGACTTTATTAACTTGTGCACATCTGAGTCTTTCATCACAGCTTCTGAGGCAAACTAATTCCTCCATTAAAGCTGTGTGTACAGCTTTAGGTAAATGCTTGCTGTGGAAAGACACTCTGCTTAGCTGTTTAGAAAGAAGAAGAAGAAAACAAAACCAAATCGAAAATACAATCAAGCAGTTGACCGAGGTGGTTTTAATTATGTAAGTTGTCAACATTTTGGCTAAGGGGTTAACTTTACAAGCACAGGTTATGGATGCAAATGCACTGTAATGCTAGATCTGTTTAATCTCTATTGTAATAGAGCACATCAGGGTATTTGGCAAAGATGTGAGATTATTATGTGCACATTATGTGTCAGAGTGCATCAGCTCCTCATCCTATGTCTTCTTTTTTTGTTCTCTACTAGTTACTTACCACCAATATTCTTCTGTTTACAATTTTATCTTGTATATTTGGTTTTCCTCACTCAATTACCGTCAGGAATGGGATCTTCTTATAACTCTCAGGTGCTGTGGTCAATAGGGTTGCTTTTATTTGAGGGGGCTATAAGAGGGTTTTCATTAGTTCTAAGGCCCAAAGGGCCAGGGAAAAATGTTTTAATAACATTTTGAAAAGATTCCTGCCATTAACTGCTAAATCTGGAAGTGGGGGGTTGCAGACTTATAAGGAGTGCAATGGTCTGTACACAGCCGGGAATTTTTGGAAGGTCCAATTAATCTTAAGGAGGCAGGTAGGGACAAACCATAAGACACTGGACCGACACATTCCAGAAATCTTTAGGTGCCAACTTCCCAGAATTCGGTTGAATGTCCCTAGTCACCAACCACATTTTTTGCCCCATATTTAGAATAGGAGCAGTCCTACACTTACAGTCAGCAAAATGTTTAGCTGAAAGACCTATCTCTCTTAGATTCTCTCAAGCTAATTTCCATTTTATATGGATGTCTTGAACATAAATCAAAACACTTTGAATAATTGACGTGGATGAAGGGTTGTCAAAGAGTCTTGGACAATAAACATAAAGGCACTCAAAGGCAGTCATTATTAATGCCAAGTGGGTCAATGCAGTTCTAGCAAATTCTACTAAGGACAAAAACTCAATTGTCCTGATTAGAATTAACTGTGCACCAAAAATATTTTTAAAATCTTGGCTAGCACATTCCATCTGACCATTGGCCTCTGAGTGATAACCAGAAGTCAAGTTAATAGTGTGACTAAATCTAATACAAAATCGTTCCAAACCATGATCCAAAACAATCGATGAAGGGAAACCATGAAGACTATCTTCTCCAAAAATACATCAGCTAATATTTTAGCAGAAGGTTAAACGTTAAGGGGACTACAATTAGCATGTATGAGAACCTATCAACTACTACTAATATAGTTTTACATCACTAAGAAACAGGTAGGTCAGTAATAAAGTTCATGGAAATGTGTTCCCAGGGACAGAATGGAACAGCAAAAGAAAGAAATAATCTAATAAGCGAGCCAGAAAGTGGCGTAGCATGACAACAAGTTTCACATGCTGCAATATAATCCCTTACTTTGAAATGTAACCTTTTACACCTAAAGTTGGTTTTAATTAGATTCACAGTCTGGGCAAACCTTGGATAACCAAAAGTACTGCATTGGTAACACAAGTTCAGCACCTGAGCCCTTAAAATCGGGAGGTATAGATAACTTTCCTGCAGGGATTCTGTGTGTGATGCCTGCTTGATTTTGCACCACTCTAACTTTCTTCCAAATAAGGTATCAATAAGGTGCCCACTTTCACTATGGAATAATGGGCACAATTTCTTCCTGATTATCAATGGAATCACTCATTTTCAGATCTGAGTTATTGTTGTTGTTATATCAGTGAACTGACTAGATTTGAGACCAGGGGCCTCATGTATAAACGGTGCGTACGCACAGAAATGTTGCGTACGAACCTTTCCACGCTCAAATCGCGATGTATAAAACCTAAACTTGGCGTAAAGCCACGCACATTTCCACGGTAACTCATTCCTTTGCGTACGCAATTTATCCGCCCGGTTTTGCAGACTGGCGGCACCCAGTGTCAAAGCAGTGCTACTGTTCCTGTGTGATCACTCTTTCTTTCTTAAATCCACATTCCTGGCGTGGCTTTATAAATACACTGAAATTAACTGCATATTGTTTATTAGTGTAATGCATCTGATTGTAATTAACCTGTAGCAATATAATGGTCCAGGGAATAGCCATAGTATTCCAAATACCATAACTGCTTTAGCGTTGTAACTCTCACTGCATCTTCTTTCAGCTGCTCCCGTTAAGGGTTGCCACAGCAGATCATCTTTTTCCACATTACTCTCACTGCACCACTCGGAGTATTTATGTCACTGTATCTGAGTGGGAAATCACAGCAGCAGCTGATTGGAAAGAGAATTATCGGTACACAGCATGAAGCAGATGCTGCCTGAGCCACAGCAAACGCTTTAGTCCCTGTACGGACTTCGCGGTTTAGAAACAGTTTCATCCCAAGAACTCTAAACACTAAATCAGTCCATCAACTGCTCCTTATATAATTGTTTACTTATAAGTACAATCACCTCACTGTAAACTTGCACTACAGTTATAATATTGCACAACCTGCGCCACTTTATAAAGCGCGTATTTACATGTGATGACGGTATTCATTTCTAAGACGAAATGCAGCAAAACATGTTGATTATATTATACAGATAAAACTTTAACTTCATTTAAATAATCTGTATTGTTAATAATTAAACATGTGAGGACACGGTGCCGCAGCGCTAGCTAGTTCAGTAATTGTTCCTGCCTTGCGCTGTATTATTGCTGGTGCTGACGCGACACTGGAAAGATAGACGGATATAATAATTAAACATGTACTACTAAGATATTTCAATGTTCCTTAAAAGTTTTGAAGAATCGAAGTTCTAAGCTTACAGATGGCTTCACGTCTATTACATAGCTTATTGTGTGGCGATTGAGTTTTTGGAGAAAGAAAAGTAAGGACAGGAATTGGAGGTTAGTACGTTTGAAAGAGACAGTACTGCTGTGATAAATTATTTAACTGAAGGTTGCGCATGGCGCAGCAAGCCTCTTGCGTGAGACATGAACAAGCACTGCGCCACCGTGTTCCCATGTTTAATAACATGCTTTCATTCCTATCATCATGAAAAAGATATCACGTATACATCTCAGTATTTTAATTATTCAGAGAGCTGTAATATCAAGAATGTAATGGAGTATGTGTCCTGTCGGAGAAAGAGAAAGCCCGTTTAAAAAGCAGGTAGTGATTCATACACATAGAGCACATAGAAGATCAAATACAGAACAAAGCATTTAACATGCCACTTTAGTTACAATAGGATTTGAGAAACTAGTAAATTAAACGATTTTAAGATGAAGTTTAAGATGTTCTACTTTAATGGCAAAATAAACTACGTGATTAAAGTGGAAATTTCGAGATTAAAGTTGACATTTCGTGCTTTTTTCCCCACTGTGTGCCTTTTTTTTTGTCTGTACCCTAATAAGCTTTCATATGACACTCAGACGGTGGGCTACGACTCGCTTTTTCACGGCGACTTTGATATGTGATTTCTTTTTTATTTCGGGCACTGTGCGACTTTGTGAAGTTGAGCCTTCGAGATTCTCCGACACACTGTCACTCGATCAGCTTTCTTTTGTTGATTATACCACTGTTTAAACCAACAAATAGTACGTTTTTCATTTGCCTCCACTTGGTATTCGCTGAAATTCTTATATTTTCTCCCGTGCTTTTCCCATTGTCTTTTCACAGAAGGCTATTTATATTGATTTGCATATTCAAAGAGGCGTAATTCTGGGAGGAGTTGGCGCGGGACAGAAGGCGCGTGCACGTGCGTTACTTTTCACGCAAATCGGGATTTATGTAGTAGAAGAACGTGAAAGTATGCGTGCGCACAGATTCCTGCATCTGGATTTTTCTGTGCGTACGCACAATCCCGCTTTTGTGCTTACGCCATATTATAGTGTGAGTTCTACGCACGGCGTTATACATGAGGCCCCAGGAGAATAGATGAGTAATATAAAATGGTGAAATCTGGGAAATACAAAAAACAAGCATCAAAGCCAAAATGAGAGACAAAAATTATGGCTAGAAATACAGGGCAGAAAGTCAGCACCAGGAAAAGATACTGAAAAACCTTTAAAGAGATTGCTATGACTAAAGGATTGTTTTCACAACTCAGATAAAGAAGCAAATTCCTAGATGACCTTGGATCCCATTGTATCATTACTTGGTCACAACTGACGGGAAGCAAACATTGCTGAAATTTTGAGAAATACAAAATGGTGTATATAATGGTCCAATAATTAGATAACTTTTTAAGCAATTAGAATTTTCAAAAATGAACTTTATAACTGTATTCAGGGGCATCAAACACCCCAAAAATGAGTGTTTGATCTCAGAAATCCATTTGAAAAACTTATAAAAAATAAAAACAGAAATCATAACTCTAGTAGTTACCTTCTCTTTATCTGATGATTTTATGAAATTAGTTTAATTAGTTCTATATATGACAATGGAGTGTCACACACATGTGTGGGGGTGGTGGGGTACACTAATCTTTCCTCTGATATTCCTGCAGATCAAATATGGTAAATTCTGCCCGAGTCTGGCCATGAAGATGTCACTTCTGGTTCCAGCACTATGATGTCACTTCCAGTTACGGCCACAAGAACCTTACTTTTGGTTCCAGCCCCAAGACCTCACTTCCGGATCTGGACCCTAGATGACGTCACTTCCGCCAACCTACTATAAAAGCAAGACAACCTCCACATGTATTCAGTTCTGTTTTGGGCTCAAACCTATTCACAACTTTGCTTGTATTTGCCTTTTTTGCAGCCAGGAATTAAGTACACAGGTGGCTGCCCCAAACCTTTTTCTGTATGTCAAGGCTGATTATTTTCACAGGAGGTATTATATATTGAATACTTCTGATGGCACTATACTGAAGGATTGTGAGTGGCCCCATCACTCTTGTGATGAATCTACTTATGAGTGCTAAAACTGTATGCCAGGTTCTTCCATGGATAGCTGGTTAGGCTTCCCTCTTTTATTTTACTGCATAATACATAACCTAATAGTATTTACTGTAGCTGCTTGAGAACTGGGATTAAGGTGTGTTTATGTTTGTAGAGGTGTGTTTGTATGTTGTTTCATTTGGATTTATGGAGTTATTGGTTCTAGACTAGGTATTGGGGACAGCAGGACATGCTCCTGCTTCAGTTCTCCACCTTTGTGTGTTGGCATTGTCCTGATACTTTTTAAATTTCTTCAGAGAATGCCTTGAGTAATGGGATTAAGTTTTAAAAGAATGAATATATTGGGCTATTTATGATATATACTGTAAAATAGATGTGTTTCTGCATGTAACCAAAACATTAGTCACAAAACATTCCCAGAAGCTAATGGATGTTGTGCAATGGCTTTGGTATATACTCTTTCTAAAAAAAATGGAGAAACTATCTTATTCCATCACAATTTACAGGTTGTAATAAGAGACAAAAACAAGCTTGAAGGTTTGGGGAAACTGTCACTGTATAGTTGAAGAATTGCATTAGAATGATAGCAGTCTTTGCAGACTGGAGTTCAAAAAACAGAACTAAGTAGGGCAGCAAACATGGCAGATTTATAGTAGAGAAACCAGAAGAGGATGGATCTTTGGACCGGAAGCAGAAACGACGTTAACTAGGCTGCGACTTCTTGGGAGGTGGGAATTGCGTCATTAGGAGGTGGATTCTTTTGATGGTCTGCAGAAGGAGAAAAGGGAGAAGCATCAGAGGACAGCACCAACCCCTGATTCAGTGGAGAAACACTTACAGTCAGGCCTGCAAAATGTGCCCCATATGCATATGTTTGACAAGATCAAAATACTCAACAGAGGCTCAGATAAACTGGGGCGCTTTATTTTATTCTTACAGAAATATCAGTGAGGAAAATATATTTTTGGTATACGTTCTGTTCAGCTCCCTATGAACTGATATACCTTTCTTACATAATGAATGAAATTTTAGCGTTTAAAGAATTTAATATTGTATTTGCTATACATTGAAATGCATAAGTGAAGCACCTGCATTACAAAAAAACGATCCCACTCCACTATCCGATTCCTTATTTAGCTTGAGCACTTAACTAATGCCTGATTGACTCATATAGTTTATTAAATCTTACAGGCAAAGCCTGCCTTGCTGGTAATAATTTTGGGAAAGATTGAGGATAAGGTAGCAAACCCCTACAGACAATCTGGACTGGAGGCTTGAAGGCAAGCTAGTAATAAACTCTTTCATCTCTCTGGCAGCTCCTGCAACCAAGGAGTTCACCAGTTGTGATGGTTTTATTTTGTACCACTGAATTCCAAAGTATGAGACAGAGAGAGTGGGATTGTCCCTATGCAATGATTGTCCCAATTAAAAGCTTTCCTGCACAGGTTGGTGTGCACATCTTCTTTTTTCCAAGTCCTCTGGTAATCTGAGAGGGGCAAAGCAACATGTCAAGGTTTTGACTAGCATTCATAGTCTGAAACCTGTATTTAGGCAGTTTGGGGATCAGTGGTCATACTACCCTGAACCAATTACAGCAGGGAAGTTCAGCAGCATTACAGATGACTGAGCAACGCTGGGACAGAACTGCTCACCCAAACAAGGGATGGGACTGAAATAGGAGTCCTAAAAATGTCTGCCCAATTACTAATTAACTGTCCTGTTGGCCATTGCTGGTAGCGAAACAATTCCTATCATTGAAAACAAAGACTAAGAAAACTTCTTGCTGCTTTGAATATACACACCTTAACTGATAGAGACAAGACAGTAAGACCCCAGAGAAGATTAACTCTTAAAACCAGGGAACTAACTGATCATAGAATAAACATTGCAGCTTTCAGTGAGACACATACTGCCGAGGAGGGATCAATTTATGAATTCTATGGAGGTTACACTTCTTTTTGGAAGTGCAAACTAGAAAATGAAGAGAAAATACATAGAATGTGATATGCCATTTGTACCACACTTCAACTTCCTGACTTGCCTACAGATTTAAATGAATGCTAGGTGAAGCTTTGCTCCAACCTTGCTCTTTCTCGACATGCTACCATCATCTGTGTATATGGCCACACTCTTACCAGCTGTGAGGACAACAAGGAGACATTCTATGAGAACCTTGACTCCCATGTGAAGTCTACCCAAACAAGTGATAAAATGATAATAATCTGCAATTTCAACCCAAAAGTAAGATATAACCATGAGAGGTAGGATTTGAGTGATGAGGAGAGGAGTGATGGGTGTAAATGGACTCAGGAAGATGAACAGCAATGGGCTGCTGCTTTTGACCATGTGTCTTGAAAAAAAACTTGACCTTTACCAACACCCTTTGCAGGCCAGTAAGTACAAGACCATGTAGATGCATCCAAAATGTAACAAGTGACACCTTACTGATTATGTTGGTGTCCATAGGAGGAATGAATACAACTTCAGATTACTTAACTCCATGAAAGGAGTTAAGTCCTGGATAGATCATTGGTTGGTCAGGTCTACCTTCAGTCTTTCCATTGCCACACTGTATCACAAGCAGCTTAACGTTACTCATTCTTTGTTTGATACAACAAAGCTGAAGCATCCAGAAATAAGCAACAAGTGCCAGTCCTATTCTGATGATATGTTAACTACACATGGAACATTGACTGGAGACCGTAAGAAGAGTGGGGACCAGTTCAAATGAATAGTGATTGAATAAGCAGAGGTGGTGCTTGGACTAAAATCACAAGTTCACAAGAACTTGTCTGATGAGAATAGTAATGAGATCAGAAAAACTCCTGGAGAAGAAGTTCTTTGCATTCATTGCGTGCAGAATATCAACTCTGTGACAAAGAAAGATAATTTTAAACACCTTCAGAATAAAGCATAGAGAGAACTCCACACAATGCAGATTTAAAAGAAAATGAAATGATAAAGTGAAAGAAAAATTTAATTTCTAAAGCTCCAAACCTAATAAATATATACAATTTATTGAGCCTAAGGAAAAAATCACAAAGCATGGAGTATCATAACGCTGTACCTAACTAATAAACATGCTTTTTTTTGTTGAATAACAATTTTTGCTGAATAACACAGATTCAATGGAAGATCCAGAATATACTGAGTATGGACTATTTTGTGGCCCATTTTCCACCCTCAGAGGGAGATTTAAGTCATTGTGTCTTCCTAAACAGTCTGAACCAGACACAGTATTGATAAAGTTAATTCATTATTCTACATTCTGACTTGAAGAAGGCCTTGCATTCAATGGATTCTATAAAATATTGATGTC
The DNA here is from genome assembly GCF_900747795.2 of Erpetoichthys calabaricus. Classification (NCBI taxonomy): domain Eukaryota; kingdom Metazoa; phylum Chordata; class Cladistia; order Polypteriformes; family Polypteridae; genus Erpetoichthys; species Erpetoichthys calabaricus. The sequence goes on along the minus strand of NC_041394.2, from coordinate 263,793,807 downwards.
CCAATGAATTGCTTACAGACGCCTTTTCTGACTTTTGGTCTCAACTAGCACATTTGTATGAGGGTTAATCAAAAACTAAAGGCAATTTGAAAATTATGCACTAAACACATGGATAGAAGCTGAAGCAATATGATATACTTGTGATAGCTTATTGGTTATTTGATCATACACAGCATGCTCTCTGCCGTTAATCTAGCCAACGTCAAATGAAAATGGACGCTTCACTACAGGATTGCACCATTGTTAAACAATGTTCCATACTGAGAGTTCTTTGGGCTGAGGGAGTGGAACCTGCTGAAATTTACCAAAGGATGTTGGCTCAGTACAGAAGTGGAAACAGCATGACTCAATAAAAAGGTTAAGAATTGACAGAGGTTTAAAGTGGGAAGAACAAGTGTAACCGATGAGGCTTGATCTGGTTCCCCATGAACATAGTGCATACAAGCCCACATCGACATAGTGAATGCCTTCATCAGAGAACACCAAAAGATTATGTTGTTTGCTGTTTCTGCACTTTTGGATATCAGGTATGGATCTGCACATGCCATTGTGCATGATGCCTCAGGGTACTGTAAAGTTTGGGCAAGATGGGTACCTAAACAGCTTACGGATTTGCACAAGCCAACGTCCTTTGGTGAATTTCAGCAAGTTTCACTCCCTCTGCTGAAAGAAATCTCACAAGAGTGTGTCATTCAACAATGGTGCTTAGCGGAATGTCCATGTTCATTTGACCTTGGCTTCACCTAGACTAACAGTAGAGCACTGTGCTGTGCGTGTTTCAACTACCCATAAGCCATCGCGAGCATGTTGCATGTTGTATTGCATCAGCTTCTATCCATTGCAATTACCACATAATTTTCAAATTGCCTTTACTTTTGATTTACCCTCGAATTTATACAGTAGATATTAAGTACAGCCATCATTTCAACTAAATCAGTCATAACAGTAAACTCAGCTTTGATCACAGAGCAAAGACTCACAGAGTGCTGAAGTTGCTTCCTTCTTCCATTGTTGAATGCAAATACAAAATTATTAGCAAATATCACTACAAATTTACATCCAGATCAAACATTTTTTTCATTTCCAACAAGCTGATAGGGATATCAGGCATATCACTCTCTGCATTTTCCTTTACGATTGTATGCCAAAACTAGAATAACTGCCACTTGATTCTCACTATTAATCCTTTCTTACTTACTTACTAGAAGTCTCCCTCTTTTAACTACACTAATGCTTTTGGAGCTCTTGGCTTCAAGGACCAGAAGGGCAGCCAGCTCTAATGGAATGGTATGATGTCTTTTCCAGGGACTAGTTGGCCAGTGACTCCTAGAGCAAGCAACTTTACCTGCATTTTAGATGTCTAGTATTGTGTTTAACTATATTTAGCTTCTACACTGTTGCTTTCTTTTCATTCTGCACTCCAGGGCTGGTGGCAATGACTGCATCCCTTTTCTTCTATATGCTTGGGCTACTAGCACTCAATTGAAGTGTTGGTAATTCTCTCTTTTATGGGGCTGTTTTGGGATAATTGGTGGTGCACAAAATACTTTGGGAAATAAATTGATGCACAGAACCAAGATATATTCAGCATAATGACGTAGATAATTATCCTATCATGAGCAAAATTGCCTGTACCCTCAGGCGGTGTATTAAAATACATTTATGGTATGTCATTAATGTTTGTCTGTTCTCAAGCGCAATTCAAAATGCATCTTATGGAGCATGATAGACAGAGATTGACTTAGCACCAGTGCAGGCAGCTGTAATATTCTACAACAAATCCGTCACTGTTGAATATGTGAAAAGTAATTAGCAGTTTGCTGCTACTGAAAATTATTTTTATTTCTGCTTTGAATTTATGCACTGTGCGACATGACATATTAACTCTGCACACAGATGAACAAAAAAAAAGAATAAGGTATAAAATACACATAACAGATACATAACAACTGCAAACGGTTTTTGAGTACTCAGTGTTTTTCTAAAATGGGGACTATCTGAAATAATTGGAATAAGCTGATTTTAGTGGCTCCTGCTCTGTTAGCTAAAGCTGCCAGGATAGATTCTAACATGACATAAAAGTACGTTAAGCATTTTGGATAATGAATGGATGGAATAATGTTGAACATGAAATAATTCTGGACGGTGTTACTTAATGCTGTCCAGCATGAAAGGCCAAGTGATGGACAGTGTCACCCAAAACAATTGACTGTAACCAGCAATCAATTAAATGAAGTGAGCTTTGTGTGCAACCACCCTATAGCACTCCCTCAGTGTGACGGGACGTTTCTGCAACAAGCCTAATTTAATTAACAGGGTCTCACATTATTGCCTACAGCTAGCATTTGTGTTGGGAGAATTGATTCTCTACTGTAATAAAATTTGTAAATGCACCACCAGCGAGTTCAGTTTGTTTAGTGATTCTGTCATGCAAATGACATTCCTAAATGAATTTGAAAATGACTTTTCATTTCTGTCTTCTAATAAAGTAGACAGCCCTATGCACCTTTTTTTGCTTTTTCTTTGAAGTCAGCTTTTCTTTCTAACATGAAGAGTTGACCCTAATCTGGGAGATTGTGTCATGCTGCTGAAAGATGGCCACACACATATAAGGCAGGGATGAGGAGCCCCAACGGGCCACCTCAAAACCAGTTCCCAAAAAGAGAGAGGTAGTGATAGTTGGGGACTCAATAATTAGGGGGATTAAAGTGCAGGTGTGCTCCAGAGAGAGAGAGTCTCACACGGTGTGTTGCCTTCCGGGAGCACAGGTGGGAGACCTCCCTGGAAGGATGGATAGGCTCTTGGCCAGAGCAGGGGTGGATCCAGTTGTCATTGTCCACATTGGGACAAATGACATACATAAGGGTAGTCTGTCAGTTCTGCAATCCAAATTCAAAGGGTTAGGTGCCAACCTGAGGAGAAGAACAGACAAGGTAGTTTTCTCCGAATTTCTGCCTGTGCCACACACCAGTTCAGGTAAAATTGAGGAGATTAGAAGTCTTAACGCGTGGCTCAAATCTTGGTGCAGGGTAGAAGGGTATACAGTAGGTCTATGGGGCATTGGGACTCCTTTTGGAACAGATGGGACCTGTTCCGTCGTGATGGGTTACATCTGAACTGGAGGGGCACCAATGTATTGGGGAGGTGTATGTGTAGGCTAGTCGAGGATTGTTTAAACTAGGGAATGGGGGGACAGGGAGTTTAGGACAGGCCAGGTTTAAATGGAAGAACAAACAATGGTGTAGAAATAAAAATGCATAGTAATGTAAATTCTAAGCAAACATTTAAATATAGAAGGAGTAATACATTAAAAATAGCTTGCCTTAATGCTAGAAGTATCAAAAATAAGGTAAATGAGTTGGAGTTGTAAGTAGTAGAGCATACAATAATTATGATATTATAGCAATAACAGAAACCTGGCTAAATAACAAAGATGCAGATGAGTGTAACATAGAGAGATACCCATTTTTTAGGAAGGATAGACAGAACAGAAAAGGAGGTGGGGTTGCTGTTTATGTCAAACAAGATTTAAATGCAAGTCCTCTTCAGTTGGATGATGAGCCCCATCTTAGTGAGGACATGTGGCTTCGCATGGAAAATATTAGGGAAAAAGGTCTTATTTTAGGAGTGTGTTATAGACCACCCAAATCAGACAGTAATTTCAACACACATCTTTTTGTAATATCAAAAAGGCAAGTTTACAGGGAGATATTATAGTCATGGGGACTTTAATTATTCAAATATTAACTGGGATAACCTTACAGATGGAGGAGCACAAGAGTTTTTAGAAGTAATCAGTGACTGTTTTTTAACACAGCATGTTAAAGCACCAACAGGGGGTGAAGCCTGTCTGGATTTAGTATTTAGTAATAATCAGGATAGAATTGAGGGAGTAGAGGTGATTGGACCAGTAGGGTCAAGTGACCATAATATAATACAATTCTCAGTATTTTGTAAGAGTACAGATGCAAAGACTAAAATTGTTAAGTTGAACTTTGGCAGGGCTAATTTTGAGCAGATGCGACAAAGTCTAAGTAGGATACACTGCGATAAACTTTTAAGTGTGGAGACAGTCAAGGAGCAGTGGAACAGGTTTAAAAATGTTTTACATGTAATGCAGGACAGATACATACCTAAATTTGGAATTAATAGGAAACTAAAAAAACTCCACGGTGGATTAATAAAAATTTAAAAAAGAAGTTGCAAAGGAAAAAACTGCTTTATAAGGCATATAAGACTAATGACTGCAAAGTGAATCTTAGAGTGTATGCGAACATGAGGGCAACCATTAAGAAGGATATCAGGGAGGCTAAAAGACAGTTGGAGAGGAATATAGCAGATAAGGCAAAAGAAGACCATAAGAGATTCTTTCAGTATTTTAGTAGTAAAAGAACAGTCAAGGAGGAGGTCAAGTGCATCAGAAATAGTAAAGGGGAATTAAAAGATACAAAGAGTGAAATAGTGGATGCCCTAAACTTACATTTTTCTGAGGTCTTCACAAGTTAGCAAGTGAATAACCTCCCAGAGGTAAATGTGACAACTAAGGAGGTACTGAGGGATTTGGACATTGTAGAGGGAGAAGTGGTGCTCAGATTAAATAAGATGAAATCAAACAAATCACCAGGACCAGATAATATTTATCCTCGAGTTCTTAAGGAGGCTAGTGAGTACATATATAAACCTTTGACACAAATTTTTAGGAAGTCATTGCACACTGGAGAAATTCAGAAGGACTGGAAAATGGCAAATATCATTCTATTATATAAAAAGGGTGACAGGGCAGATCGAAGCAACTATAGGCCAGTAAGCTTAACATGCATCACAGGAAAATTAATGGAAGGAATTATTAAGGTTAGGATTGAGCAACACCTGGCAAGGACAGGAGTTTTTCTGAACAGTCAGCATGGGTTCAGAAGAGGCAGGTCATGTTTTACTAACATGCTGTAATTCTATGAGGAGGCAACAAAAGAATACAATCAAAGTGGAGCACATGATATTATTTATCTGGACTTTCAGAAAGCATTTGATAAGGTGCCACATGAGAGGTTGGGCATCAAATTAAAAGAAGTGGGAGTTCAGGGTGATGTTTGTAGATGGGTGCAGAATTGGCTCAGACAAAGGAAGCAGAGGGTGATGGTGCGAGGAACCTCATCAGAACTGGCCAATGTTAAGAGTGGTGTTCCACAGGGGTCAGTGCTAGGGCCACTGCTATTTTTAATATATATAAATGATTTAGATAGGAATATAAGTAACAAGCTGGTTAAGTTTGCAGATGATACCAAGATAGGTGGATTAGCAGATAATTTGGAATCCGTTATATCATTACAGAAGGACTTGGATAGCATACAAGCTTGGGCAGATTTGTGGCAGATGAAATTTAATGTCAGTAAATGTAAAGTATTACACATAGGAAGTAAAAATGATAGGTTTGAATACACAATGGGCGGTCGGAAAATCAAGAGTAAACCTTATGAGAAGGATTTAGGAGTCATAGTGGACTCTAACTTATCGACTCCCATGTGTTCAGAAGCCATTAAGAATGTTAGGTTATATAACACGATGTGTGGAGTACAAGTCCAATGAGGTTATGCTCAGCCTTTATAATGCACTGTTGAGGCCTCATCTTCAGTACTGTGTGCAGTTTTGGTCTCCAGGCTACAAAAAGGACATAGCAGCGCTAGAAAAGGTCCAGAGAAGAGCAACTAGGCTGATTCCAGGGCTACAGGGGTTGAATTATGAGGAATTAAAGATTAAAAGAGCTGAGCCTATAAAGTTTAAGCATAAGAACATTAAGATGTGACATGATTGAAGTGTTTAAAATTATGAAGGGAATTAGTACAGTGGATCGAGACTGTTATTTTAAAATGAGTTCATTAGGAACAAGGGGACACAGTTGGAAACTTGTTAAGGGTAAATTTCGCACAAACATTAGGAAGTTTTTCTTTACACAAAGAACGATAGACACTTGGAATAAGCTACCAAGTAGTGTGGTAGACAGTAAGACTTTGGGGACTTTCAAAACTCGACTTGATGTTTTTTGGAACAATTAAGTGGATAGCACTGTTGAGCTTTGTTGGGCTGAATGGCCTGTTCTCATCTAGAGTGTTCTAATGTTATAAAAACGTTGCGCTCCTCTTACTTATAAGCTCTCCACTCACAATGTTTGTATTCCCCCGTATTAACGAACCCTTAAGCTGTCGCCCGCTTAACTGTTCTACCTCTGGACCGCTAAGTACTGTTCAATCTAAAATAAACAAATAAATAAAACTTTACTACCTTATCTGCTCCTACAGCCCCTTGTGCCTGATCGCCGTCTTAACGATGGCTGATTACCTGCGCACCGCAGCCGCGGCCTTTTAAATTATTTTTTCTTTTCCTTTAAACTAAGGAAGCGCTGTTACGACGACGCGGTTATATGGTTACAAATGCCGATATCAGTTACTGCTGCTTTCTACCCTGCCTCCTCGATTCTAATTCAAATACAGATAACAAAAACAAGCACACGTACAAGTAAAAGTAACTTTTCCAAGTGCATCTTCAAACACCCAACTGCTTTTGCTCTTGTGTGGGCGAAAAAAAGCAAAAAAAAAACCCTTCTAAATGGAAAAATGCTTTAAAAATTCCCACACGGTTCCTTAGCGGCAACCAAAAACCAAGTTTTTAAGAGCAAAATGCATTTGTTTATTTAAATCTCACACCACAGAACAGACCAAAAACTCTCAACAGCCTCTACCGTTTTCAAAGCACACGTCAGCAGCTGTGCCGTTCAAATCAGACTTCTATGCCCGTTCATTAATAATATTTTAATAAGGAAAAAAATACTATTTTGTATAAAAATACATATATTGCATATGCAGATTTACAAAGAAGCGAGGAGGTAATTTTCTAATTGATAGATGACCTATTAGCGAGGATTGGTATGCTTATACCCATACTGGTTATTTGGCACTGAAAGAAACTCAAGTTTAATTTAGGCAGAAACTTGTGCATACGTTCAAATTTGTCAATGGAGATCATTGCTAATTACATTTTAAATAATATCACATTATTTATTTTGAAAATTCCTACAATTTGTCCCTGCTGCTAGATGTAATTATAAACTGGTGACAGAATTCAGCATGCAAGTGGTAAGAACAGGGCTTGCGACTTTTGTACTGTATCTTTTGTGTAGTTTCCATTGCTTATGCAAGCATGTGCTGTCGGTCTTGGTGATGGTTTATTCTGGAGTTGAATATGTGAGTAATAAAGCTGTATACATGTACTAATCCATGATCTGTTACTCATTTTGTGCACTTGAGCACAAATTGGTTAATTTAATATTTGACTGATATAGTCTTATATGATCCTGCAGCACCCTGTTGGGCTGTTTAAAGCATTTTTATTTTAATGGCTTGGGTTTTAATGCTGCTCTTTGGTTAACTCTAGTTTGCCATTTGACACAAAGATCAATTCTCTTGATGTTAATTTGTCTGCTGGAGTGCAGGATGTCTGCTCATGGTGGCACTGACCTCTTCATATATACTATCTCTTTAGTCTACTACTTGATTGATTACTGCATCAACATTTCTCCTGTTCTTTTAATGTATATCTTTTGACAGATACATAGGTCTCAGAACCAACACTGGAATTAATTAAATTTAATATAGGACTTGTGCCTGTCCACAGCAAGGCAAATGGGCAGCTTTAGTGTTTGTTGTGATGTGAGATTTTGCATATAAGTTGAGTGAGAAGCATTTATGCATACAACCCCCTTACCTTATAAACAGTGGTAAGTCTGTGAGATCTGAGGCATTCTGACAAAAGCTACATATTAATAATACAAAAGGGGAAAGTAGAGCAATATATTACTCTACCAAGTCAAAACAGAGTTTTTGTTTGTGTGACGGGTCTGAATTGGATTAACAAAGGGAAGACTTAGGTACAAAGCTAAAATGTACTGCTGTAGCCACGTTGGACCTGACTGTGTGCTCTGTATATTCAGTGAGGTGGCTTACCCACTTACCCACCTCAAGCCACCATCTCCCTAGCCCTAGGCTACATCCACACTACTAAGTTTTTGCATTGTTTATGAATGAATTTCTGTCCATTCTAAAACAGCAGAAAACGCATTTGATATAGACGTTTGGCCACACCGGGCATGTGTGTAGTACTGGAAAAAACCCTCAAAAGAAGGGTAACGTTGCCAGCCACCAGATTTATCACAACACTGTTGTGACAGATAGGGGGCACTGTCGTCCCCTTGAACCCTCGGACAATATGCAGGATACCAGATAAAAGTCCAAAGATAATATTTATTATAATAATAAAGTGCACAAAGCACCCTCCACTCCACAATACTTCAATAATAATCACAATAATAATCAATACTCTAATCCTCCACTCCTAGCAGCTCAGTCACCCTTCCTCCCAACTCGGCTCACTGCTGGGATCTCCCAGAGTCCTTTTATATATCTTAACCCGGTAGTGCTTCTGATTCCCCAGCACTTCCGGGTCAGGTGAAACTCCTCTTTTTCTTCAGCCCGGAAATACGTCATTTCCTCTGTCCCTGTGACTAGGACGTACTTCCGGGTTATAGTGCAAATATAAATCCTTATGCCTCCCTGCAGCATCCTCTGGCAGCCCCCATGGTATCCAGCAGGGCTGCGAAGGAAAACTCCAAGGTCCATGATGCCCTGCTGGAATTCGGGGCCCCGCCATGTTGCAGGGAAGGCTCCATCTGGCGGCTTGGGGGTATTGGCCGGGATAAGCTGCCGGCTATATTCCACACTTTATTGACCAGTGTAATAAGACTTGGTCATGAGCATAAAGGTTTGGGGAATTAGCAACCCTGTATACTTGAAAATAAGGCAAAATAAAAAAAAACGTCTTTACAGACTCAAGTTCAATGTGGTACTGAGGTACCACAAGATGGTGGTGGATTTATATAATGGGAACAGAAAGAAGTGATGTCATCATTAGACAGGATCTTGGGAGGCGGAAAGAGAGAGTGTTTCTAGACAGCGTTAGCCCCTGACCAGGCTGAAAAACATTTACTTTTCAGCCTGTAAACTGTCTCCCATGTGCATTTGTGCGACACCAGTATTTGCTTTTTGTGCATGCATGCAGCATTCAAACTGTACAAAGCACAATTTAAATGCATACAGGTAAGCAACACAACAGATATCATGAAAAGTAACTCTATTATATCTGAGAATAAGGCTTTCTTCTAAGAAGGGTGACCAATCAGGGAATGAGACATTTTAATGAACAGAATGCAATCAGTGAAGGGCAAATCAGAACGTGAAAATATCTGCACTTTCAAAAGTTTACTTTTTAATCCAATCACATTGTAATGCTGAGCTTTTATTAGAATTAGGCTCTGGAGAGTATTTTTAAAAGTGTGTTTATGGGGTTTTAAAATGCCCGGGTAGTGTGGATGAAAGGTGAAAATGGGGACCAATGTGTGCGTTTTTAAATGTAAATGTAGTAGCGTGGGTGTAGCCCTAAATTTCCTCTCTCTCTCTTAAAGATCATCTCTTCACTCACCTCTACCTGTAAGTCTCCATTAGCCTTGAATCTCAGGTCTCCAAGGGAGCATCCCAGCTCCCTGTACTATTTGAGAATCCCTCATATATCCTCAAAGGACTATCTTCTCATTAACAACCAGAAGGAGTTGCCACCCCTGTCATTCCGCAATTGTCCTCACTCTTATAGACAACCTTAGCATCCACTGGGTCGTATATCTTCCAGCTTCTTGAGGAAATACTGCATGTTCCCCTCTAGGTTTCTTTTTCCCTCACACAAAAGGTTGTGCTCTTGCCTGTTACCACCCTTGGGAGACACTGTCAGCAATCTCAACGGACACAACACTTCCTTGCATTTCTCAGCTTCTTACCTGGCAACGTACATTCCCTTTGGCAATGCATGATTCTCTCAAGATATAGGACTTCACAAGACTCTTATCTGGCACCACAATTGTCCTGCGTGCATTTCCCCATCTCTATTGGGTAAGCTTCAACAGTCTAAATATGTTTTAATGTTAAGAAAAAACAATCTTTGTAAAAAATTGAGAAGAATTACTTAATATTTGTGTATGTGATGCAACTTTTTGTAAACGAATCTATAGCATGCAAAGGATCATAGGAAGGTTTAATAAATTTTAAATGAATGCAGTTCTGCAGTTCAGTAGTTTCTAGTTGGACAGTGTGCCTGCTGGCCTAACTGCTTCATCATATAACTACCAAGGATGGGAAATGTTTAGAGGCTCTTCATCAGTAATTACCTTCCCAAGATGGTGCCAGTGTACATGTTGGCTTGCTGTCTGCTGTTGTTACCTTTTGCTGTGCTCATTCTGTCTGTGCTTAGCTGTACTTGTTTTTCTATATCTGTAATACGTTATAACCATCAAACCCTTATGGATATATGTTCCTTTGTTATTGGATCGTGTGGTGGATTTCTGGGCATTTATTATTCTCATTGTCCTCTTTGTTGCCCCACTTTACTCACAATCCTTTCAACAGGTGTATGCTGCTCATCTTGCATCCAGTTACACCATAGAAAGTGCTGTAAGAAGTGCCAGGGTAAACAGAGTGGTGTTTTGATGAGGATTAAGCTGAAACTGGCTTCACATCATGGATCATTCGACGCATGGATCTGGGAAGACTGTGACAAGCTGAATCTTTTCTGATCTGCCGGTTCCTAAAACTTAGATATACTGGTCTTCTACCTGTGGTCACAGGTCAGCTATCTGGATCTCCAATGCCCCCCTGGATTCCCGCAGCATCATAATGGTGGAATTAACTATGGTACTCTTTCCCTACTGGAATCTTCACAGTGAGTGATTGATCCTTTATTAAAATGCGTTGTTCAATGTTAAATCTCTATTGAAGAAAAACATTTACTTTAAATGAAACTTTTGTCTCTCTTAAGGTAGACATCTTATTTCTGGCAGAGACTTGGCTGAGTGAGAGTGACATAAGCCCTTTTTCTGAATTTTCTTCTCCAGATTATAGTTTTTAGCTCTCCCATGTCTACAGGCTGTGGTGGAGGTCTGGCTGTAATTTTTACAAATCATTTTAAATGTTGGTTATTACCTACTGAGACTTTTTCTAGGTTTGAGGTTCAATTGATTAAGGTGGATTTGCTTCATCCAGCTCTCTGTGTCTTGGTATATATTGTAGATCTCCCCACTCGTGTAAGGATTTCATCCAAGATTTCTCAGATTTTTTGTCATTGATCATGACACTATATGATTGAGTTTTAATTCTGGGAGATTTAATACCTATATTTTCCTTCTAAAACTTTGGCAAGGAATTTTTTACATCATATGGAGTCTTTTGATTTTGTTCAGTTTGTTACAGATCCCACTCATAAACATGGTCATACTTTGGACCTTGTATATACGTCAGGATTCTCTCTTGGTAACACTGAAACAGATGATGGATATCTTTCAGATCACAGCTTTATTACATTTGATGCCAATTTACTGTATCTGCCTTCAGTGACTGTTCCTCCTAGTTATTGGTCGTGCAGCTTTAATTCTGCGTCTGCCAGGCTTTTTTGTAATTCTTATTAAACTATTTCTTTATCATCCAGGAGGGAAGCATCCTTTCTGGATCACAGCATTGATGAGCTTGTGAATTAATTCACATCTACTTGTGTGAATATTTTGAATATTGTAGCTCCACTTAAAGAATTGAAATGTAAACCAAGAAGAAAGCTGTGGTTTAATGACACTATATGTTCTCTCAAAAGCAAGTGTAGAAAGGCTGAGAGAATGTGGAAGAAGGATCGCCTCCAGGTCTCCTATAAGATCTTCAAAGACTCCCTTATTAATTATCAAGAGGCTGTGAAGGCTGCAAGAACCATATTTTTTTTTCAAATGTTATTGCAAGCAACTCCAACAATCCTTGAGTATTATTTAGTATTATTGATGCCATGCTGAATCCATCTGGAGGTTCTGCAAATTCTGGGTCATCACTCTTTTGTGATGACATTTTGCAATACTTTATCAGTATTGCTCACTTTTACTTTATCAGTAAAATTACTGATATTAGAGCTAACATTGTCCCCGTTGCTCAGGATCTGTTGGTGAGCATCATACACTTCACTGTTTCAGCAAGATTCTCTTTCAGACCTGATGAAAATTGCGAATTGTCACCATCTTTTTGTCCTCTTGACTTTATGCCTGTTTGATTCTCTAAAGTTGTGTTTGGTGTAATCAGTCCTAATTTGCGGTCAATTGTTAATATCTCTTTTGCAGATGGGGACTGTTCCTACATGCTTTAAACATGCAGTGATTCAACTCCTGTTAAAAAAGATAAACCTTGATCCCGAGCTTCCGAGCAGCTTTTGTCCCATTTCCAAACTACAATTTCTCTCCAAATTTTTGGATAAAGTTGTGGGTACCCAGCTACAAACTTTTTTGGAGCACAACAATATTCTTGATAAGTTTCAGTCAGGATTCTGAATATTTCACAGCACAAAATGGGCACTGCTAAGAGTAATGAATGATCTGCTGTTGGCAGCTGATTTTGGGAGGTGCGCAGTGCTAATTATATTGGAGTTGAGTGCTACGTTTGATATGGTTGATCATGACATTCTGATTAACAGGCTCGAGCAATGGGGTGACATTCGGGGTATTGTTCTTAAGTGGTTCACGGATTACCTTAAAGGCAGGATGTTTTCTGTATATATTGGTAGCACAGCATCTCCGCCTCTTTAGCCTGTTGGGTACCCCATGGATTTGTGTTAGGCTCGGTCCTCTTCTCTTTATATATGTTACCATTCTACTCTATATTAAACAAGTATAGCATCCTGTATCATTGTTATGCTGATGATACCCAAATTTATTTTCAATTGCAACCAGGTGAAATGGTTTTTAAGTGCTTAGACGATATAAAACCCTATATGGTAGTTAACTTCTTGTAGTTAAATGAGTCAAAACTAAAGTCATTCTATTTGGTCAACCCATTTTTACTCAAAATATTGCTAGCACATTGGGTCCACTTGTCCGATACGTAAACCCATGCGCAAAAAGTCTTGGGTTGATTTTGGATTCAGATTTTAAATTTGACAAACAGATCAATGCTATGGTAAAAAGTATTTTTTTCTACATCAGGTTGATTTATAAAGTTGTTTTTGACATTTAATAACCTATAAGAAGCTCATTCATGCTTTTGTCATGACTTGTCTGGATTATTGTAATGCCCTCTATGTCAGGGTATCCCAGGGTATCCCCCCACGGCTGGTGCAGAATGCAGCTGCTAGAGTTTTTACCAGCAGCAAAAAAAGGGATCACATCACTCTGGTGTTGATCTCACTTCAATAGCTCCCTATTAGTTACAGGGTGGGTGGCACGGTGGCGCAGTGGGTAGTGCTGCTGCCTCGCAGTTGGGTGATCTGGGGACCTGGGTTCGCTTCCCGGGTCCTCCCTGCGTGGAGTTTGCATGTTCTCCCCGTGTCTGCGTGGGTTTCCTCCGGGTGCTCCGGTTTCCTCCCACAGTCCAAAGACATGCAGGCTAGGTGGATTGGCGATTCTAAATTGGCCCTAGTGTGTGCTTGGTGTGTGGGTGTGTTTGTGTGTGTCCTGCGGTGGGTTGGCACCCTGCCCAGGATTGGTTCCCTGCCTTGTGCCCTGTGTTGGCTGGGATTGGCTCCGGCAGACCCCCGTGACCCTGTGTTCGGATTCAGCAGGTTGGAAAATGGATGGATGGATGGATAGTTACAGGGTGAATTTTAAGATTCTAGCGTTTGTGGTTAAAGCCTTACATGGGTCAGCTCCACTGTACTTAGCTGATCTTCTCGAATCATATTCATCAGCCAGGCAGCCAGGTCTTTAAATCAACTATTGCTTACTGTCCATTGAAACTAAGGGACAATTGTGCTTTTGCAGTGGCTGGTTCTAAACTGTGGAATGGTTTGCCCCTTGCAATAAGGTCGGCTCCCACAATTTATAGTTTTATGTTTTTACTAAATGCACTTTTATTCACTTGGTTTTTAGCTTAGGAGTTGATTTTGTTATCTGTCTTTATTTCTTACTATTAGTTTTTATTCTGTGTTTACCACCATGGTCAACTTTTAGTTGTTTTAAATGTGATATTTAAATAAATAAACCAAATAAACCAAACCTGGATGAGCATGCAGATGTCATAATGACATGCATCAAAAAATATGAGGGCAACTGTTAACCAATAAAAACGATTTGCATATTTCCTAATAAGAAACCACAGATCACTATTGAGAGCATGAAATTCCTGTAGGCATGCATTTCAAAATGATGACATGGAAACATACAAGAAATTCATAGAAAAACTCAGAAAAGAAATCCAAGTGGATTAATATTGGTACAGGGGTAAACTAGAGATGCAATTTAGAAGCCGTAATAATTTGTACAAACGTTGACAGGGATTAGGAATGTTTACAGACTACAAAATTGCATCTAATACAATATCATCTTCATCCTCCTTTCCATACCAAATTATAGGATAGAGTGCTGACTCCTCTTCTACACTGCTTGTTCACCTCTGACTGTTTGACCAGACACAGCTCTAGCTCCATCATTAAATTTGTCAATAACACCACCTTAATGATGAATGATGAGACAGCTCACAGAGCAGTGGTCTACCTACTGACTGAGTGGTACCAGAATAATAATCTCACCATTAATATCTTCAAAACCAAGGTTCTGATAAATAGACTTCAGAAGGCAGACCACACTTCCATATACATTGGAGAAGATGCTGCTTAAAGTGTGAGCAGATTTTAATTTCTTGGAGTGACCATTACTGACAAACTGAAGTGGGCACAACACATTTTGTCTTTCACCTCTACTTCCTTATATATCTGAGTATAGCTTGCAATTTCTCCATCAGTTCTCACAAATCCTTACTGTCAGCATCACATCCTGATACAGTGCCTGAACAGCTGAAGAATGTAAAGCACTGCAGGGGGTGGTGAAGGTGGCACAGAATATTACTGCCACCCACCTCCCTTCTATTCGTGACATATACAACACTCAATACCTTAGAAAGGCAAAGAGGATGATTAAAGACTCAGCCATCCGGCACTTCTCGCAAATAGTACAGGGCTATAGATTCAGGGACAGTTTCTACCCACAAGTTCTAAAATTGCTAAAGAATCAATCATAACAATTCAAATACTACAACATAACAAAGAGTGTGTGTAAATATACTGCTCAAAAAAATTAAAGGGAACACTTAATCATCACAGTCTAAGACCAAGTCATTTAAGGTTCAGGGATATCAATTTGTGCAGTTAGGAAGCAGAAGTGATTGTGAATCAACTTCACCTGTTTTGTTGCAAATGAAAAGTGATAACAGGTACACTGGAAAGGCAACAGCAAGACAACCCACAAAATGGTGGTTTTGCAGGTGGTGGTCACAGACAAGTGCTCTCTCGTTATTCTTCCTGACTGATTCTTCTCTAGTTTAACATTTTTCATAGTGCCGTGTCACTATTGGTAGCATGAGGTGGGACCTACAGCTGATTCAGGTTGCACAGGTAGTCCAGCTCCTCCAGGATGGAACATCTATATGTGCTGTTGCAAAAAGTTTGTTGTGTCTCCCAGCACCATGTCAAGACCATGGAGGAGATACCAGAAGATTGGGCAACATGTGGGCCAGTCAATGGCATCAATACCTTCATCATCCAGGAACTGTCTACACACTCCACATGCCACATGAGGCTGAGCATTGTCCTACACCAGGAGGAACCCGGGTCCATTGCACAAGCGTAAGGTCTGACAATGGCACTGAGGATTTCATCAGCAGTCATGGTACCATTGCCTAGTATTTGAAAGTCTGTTCAACCCTCCAAGGATATGCCTCCCCAGAACATCCCTAGCCCACTGCTAAACTGGTCACGCAGGCTGCATAACGTTCACTATGGCATCTCCAGACTCTTTCATGTCTGTCACATGTGCTCAATGTGAACCTGCTCTTATCTGTGAAGAGAATGGGGCACCAATGGTGGAGTTGCTAATTATGGTGCTCTTTGGTGAATGCCAATAGAGCTGAACAGTGATGGGCTGTGAGCACAGGTCCCACTGGAGGATGTCTGGCCCTGGGTTGATGCCCTTCTACAGAACTGTCCAGCTCTCCTCGTGTAATGCTTTGTCTCCTGGTTTCTCCTCCATGCTCTTGAGACTGTTGCGGGAGACACAGCAAACCTTCTTGCGATGGCACGTATGGATGTGCCATCCTAGAGGAGCTGGATTACCTGTGCAACCTGAATCAGCCACAGGTACCACCTCATGCTACCAGTAGTAATGAGGACAACAACAAAATGCAAAACTAGAGAAGAATCAGTCAGTAAGGATTAGGAGAGAGCAACTGTCTGTGGCCACCACCTGCTAAACAATTCCCTTTTGTGAGTTGTCTTTCTGTGGCCTCTCCCGTGCATCTGTTGTCACTTTTCATTTACACCAAAGCAGATGAAGTTGATTCACAATCGCTTGTGCTTCCTATCTGCACAAATTGATATCCGTGACTTGGTGTAGACTGTGATGATTAAGTGTTCCCTTAATTTTTTGAGCAGTGTTACAGTTAGTGTAGGGCTGCTTCAGCCTGCATCTGAAAAGGAAAAAAAGGTTAACGATTATTTCCACACTGAAAAGGAAAAAAGGTTAAAGACAAAACTTTTTGGCTGCACGCCACACCTGATGTTGTTTCTTTAACCTTCTTTCATAATCCGCATGGAAATAACCTTTAACATTTTTTCCTAAATGTATGCAAATACATATTCTATATTTTTTGTTTATTTATTTATTTGTATTTTTGTCAACTATTCTGAGGAGAAATGCAAGGGTGTTTTTAAAAGAATTACAACAAACTGGACTTGACTGATTAAAAATGCACTTATGCAGAACGTGATCATTTTAATTTGCATATTCCTAATCGGTTGACATAGTGTTTGGTTTACTTCATGGAAATAAACTGTATTTAAAAAGCAATTGACTGTCAGCATTAGGTTCCCCCGGTGAAATGAAATTATATTAGCATATTGTTTTTTCAGTTTTAAATTCTGACAAAATGAAATTGCTCATACTGGAAGTATGAGCATTTTCTTCATTTAATCACACATTGTAAACAATTACCTTCTTCACATGTCCTGGTGGTCCAACATAGTGAATTACAGAACCATAGCGATCCTCGGCTAATTAGCAGATTACCTGCTAAAGCTACTGACTTCAGAGGCTGGGAAAATTGTGATTACATTTGTGCAGGCAGTGAGGCACATCAGGAAGGGTAGGCTGTGACGTACACTTTAGAAGAGGCCTCCAACTGTGCCAAAAAGGCTGTGCACAGGCAAGCAGTCAGCTCTGCAGAACAATTACATTTCCATCAAGACATATTTTGTGCATTCTTCTACTCATTCGATCAGTCTTATTGCTTTATTAATGGAAGCTTGTAACTATTATAATTATTACAAGTAATACACGCATTAGCACCAAGGGCAAAAGCAGCTTATGTCACACAATAACAACAACAACAACAACATTTATTTATATAGCACATTTTCATACAAAAAGTAGCTCAAAGTGCTTTACATAATGAAGAAAAGAAGAATACTGTAAAAGACAAATAAGAAATTAAAATAAGACAACATTAGTTAACATAGAAAGGAGTAAGGTCCGATGGCCAGGGTGGACAGAAAAAACAAAAAAAAAACTCCAGAAGGCTGGAGAAAAAAATAAAATCTGTAGGGGTTCCAGGCCACGAGACCGCCCAGTCCCCTTTGGGCATTCTACCTAACATAAATGAAATAGTCCTCTTTGTAGTTAGGGTTCTCACGGAGTCACTTGATGCTGATGGTTATACAGACTTCTGGCTTTTAATCCATCCATCATTGTTGGAACATCATGGTGCTTTGGGTAGATGGTGGTGGCACAAGCCACCACCAATAGGACACCGGAAAAGAAAACAGAAGAGAGAGTAGGGGTTAGTACAAATTTTGAATGAATAGTTATTATAATGAATTGGATATACAGAGTGTCAGGATTAAATTACAGTGAAGTTATGAGAAGGCCATGTTAAAGTAATGTGTTTTCAGTAGTTTTTTAAAGTGCTCCACTGTATTAGCCTGGCGAATTCCTACTGGCAGGCTATTCCAGATTTTAGGTGCATAACAGCAGAAGGCCGCCTCACCACTTCTTTTAAGTTTTGCTCTTGGAATTCTAAGGAGACACTCAGTTGAGGATCTGAGGTTGCGATTTGGAATATAAGGTGTCAGACATTCCGATATATAAGACGGGGCGAGATTATTTAAAGCTTTATAAACCATAAGCAGAATTTTAAAGTCAATTCTGAATGACACAGGTAACCAGTGTAGTGACATCAAAACTGGAGAAATGTGTTCGGATTTTCTTTTCCTGGTAAGGATTCTAGCAGCTGCATTCTGCACTAACTGCAAACGATTGATGTCTTTTTTGGGTAGTCCTGAGAGGAGTGCATTACAGTAATCTAGCCGACTAAAGACAAACGCATGAACTAATTTCTCTGCATCTTTCGATGATATAAGAGGTCTAACTTTTGCTATGTTCCTTAGGTGAAAAAATGCTGTCCTAGTGATTTTATTAATATGCGATTTAAAATTCAGATTACAATCAACGGTTACCCCTAAGCTTTTTACCTCCGATTTGACTTTTAATCCTAATGCATCCAGTTTATTTCTAATAGCCTCATTGTATCCATTATTGCCAATCACTAAGATTTCGGTTTTTTCTTTATTTAATTTGAGAAAGTTACTATTCATCCATTCTGAGATACAGGTTAGACATTGTGTTAGCGAATCAAGAGATTTGGGGTCATCAGGTGCTATTGATAAATACAGCTGTGTGTCATCAGCATAGCTGTGGTAGCTCACGTTATGTCCCGAGATAATCTGACCTAATGGAAGCATGTAGATTGAGAAGAGCAGCGGACCCAGGATAGAGCCTTGTGGAACACCATATAGAATATCATGTGTCTTTGAGTTATAATTACCACAACTAACAAAGAATTTTCTCCCTGCCAGGTAGGATTCAAACCAGTTTAAGACACTGCCAGAGAGGCCCACCCATTGACTAAGGCGATTCTTAAGAATATTATGATCAATAGTGTCAAATGCGGCACTCAAATCTAAGAGGATGAGAACAGATAAATGGCCTCTGTCTGCATTTACCCGCAAGTCATTTACTACTTTAACGAGTGCAGTTTCTGTGCTGTGATTTGTTCTAAAACCTGACTGAAATTTATCAAGAATAGCATGTTTATTGAGGTGCTCATTTAACTGCATAATGACTGCCTTCTCTAGAATTTTACTTAAGAAAGGCAGGTTAGAGATGGGTCTATAATTTTCAAGAGAAGAGGGGTCGAGATTATTTTTCTTAAGTAGGGGTTTAACTACCGCAGTCTTAAGACAGTCTGGGAAGACCCCCGTATCTAATGACGAATTTACTATGTCAAGAACATTATCAATAAGCACACCCGATACTTCTTTGAAAAAATTTGTTGGTATTGGGTCAAGGGCACAGGTGGATGGTTTCATTTGAGAAATTATTTTATGTAAATCAGGTAAATCTATCCTAGTGAAAGACTCTAATTTATTTATTATGGAGTACTGGGGTTTCGGGGGATCCTTAGTGTTGGGGAGATATACTATGTTATTTCTAATATCATTAATTTTTTGATTGAAAAATACAGCGATAGCCTCACAGGTTTTACTGGAAGTACTTAGGAGGCATTCCTTTGAGTTACCTGGGTTTAACAGATGATCAATTGTCGAAAATAACACTCTGGGATTACTAGCATTGTTATTTATAATCTTAGAGAAATAGCAGCGCCTCTCAAGACGGACTGTGTTATTGTATTCTGTTATTTTAACTTTTAATATCTCATAGTCAATAGTTAGTTTAGTCTTCC
Organism: Erpetoichthys calabaricus; assembly: GCF_900747795.2. NCBI lineage: Eukaryota > Metazoa > Chordata > Cladistia > Polypteriformes > Polypteridae > Erpetoichthys > Erpetoichthys calabaricus. The sequence continues at coordinate 263,773,906 of NC_041394.2, read as the reverse complement.
TCCATTTACGCTCAGCTCTACGGCATGTTCTCTTTAAATCAGACACTCTTTGGGTCTTCCAAGGTATAACAATGCTAGAAGATTTTTTAACTGTCTTTTCAGGTGCAACTATGTCAACAGCAGCCCTCACTTTAGTATTAAATCTTTCCACCTTACTATTTACATTCTCCTCGCTATTATAGTTGGCACTATAAACGGACTGATTGGTTAGAATGTTTGTAAGTTTTAAAGTTGCTGATGAGTCAAAGAAGCGTTTTTTAACAATATGCTTCTCATGAGTGTTTTCTATCATTATTTCTATATTAAAAAGTAGAAGAAAATGGTCTGAAAGACCCGTATCAATGACCTGCTTTATATCAACTTTTAGTCCTTTAGTAATTACTAAGTCTAACGTATGACCTGCTTTATGTGTAGGCTGATTAACGAGCTGTCTCAAATCAAAAGAGTCCAGGAGGTTCATAAATTCTTTTACTTTTTGGTCACATTGATTATCTACATGAAAATTAAAGTCGCCGACTATTAAGAGTGCGTCATAGTTCGTAATTAAGATTGACATCAAGTCAGAGAATTCCTCAAAGAAAGACGCGTTGAATTTAGGAGGTCTATACACGGATAATACTAGAACGTGAGAATCTCCCTGAATAACAATGGCGAGATACTCAAAAGACTTGAACTTACCAAAACTGATATTTTTACATTTTAACCTGCTAGAGTAAATGTTTGCTAGCCCTCCACCTCTCTTTCCTTGGCGATCAGCACGAGTAAAACTGTAATCCGGAGGCGCAGATTCGATTAAAACAGCTGCGCCATCTGAGCTAAGCCACGTTTCACTTAGTGCAATAAAATCTATTTTTTTTTCACTAATAATGTCGTTGATAAAAAACGTCTTGTTAGTTAAAGCTCTAATATTTAATAGTGCCATATTCAATGTTTCGGAGGAGCAGAGATGAATACTATGTGCGTTATTGATATAGGGAACAGGAATTAAGTTATTTTTATTAGCGCCGCTCTGTGTGTATTTTTTATTTAATCTATGATCTGTTTTTACAGTTTTAATACATTGTTCATCTAAAGTAGTAACTTTAATTAAATTATTGGCGTTTATGCCGTATTGCCTAGATTTTCTATGTGCATTAAGATTGGTTATTACAGTATTTATGTTGCGCACTTTTATGGAGGATTTTTTTAAACAATTATCATGACCAAACACAGGAGTGGCATTTCGGAAGGGGTTAAAAGCAGAGATAGATAGTCAAGATAAACGAATTACCTTCGATATGTTTTCGGAGAGGACCCGGGCGCCGAAGCTGTTCGGATGCAGACCATCTCGCTTGAAGAAACGCGGTCTTTCCCAAAAGAGGTCCCAGTTGTTAATGAACCCGATGTCTTGATTCTTGCAGAAGCCCTGCAGCCAGTTGTTTAAACCAAGCAGACGACTGTAATACTCGTTTGATCGTCTGACGAGAGGGAGTGGACCCGAGATGAATATCTTTGCCGATGGGGTCCTCTCCTTTGTGTCTTTAATTAATGCAGTGAAGTCTGCCTTGAGGATCTCCGACTGTCGGTGCCTTATGTCGTTTACGCCAGCATGTATAACAATGGCTCCAACTGCCCTGTTCTTGTAGATCGCCGGTGCACGTCTCGTCACATCTCGGACACGAGCACCGGGAAAACAAGAAACAAAAGATTTTCTATTAGGGCAAGTGATATTGAATGATCATTCCTTAATTCCTTAATATTGACAATGATATTTGGGAGGTAGGAGAAGAGGTCACAGTAATACTGGGAGAGCTTGTAACACAGGTATGGCCTGAGCTGGAAACCCAGTTTCCTGAGGCTGTGAGGCAGCAGAATTATCCTCTGCACCTCCAGGTTGCCTATTGTTCAGGAAAAATAGCACTACAATACAGATACTGCTCACCATTTACATTCAGGTTTGTCATTGGGCACTCACTATCCTGTTTTGATAATATATGTCCCTTTTTTCCGCGACATTATGCATTGGCTCTTAGTCAAAAGTTATTGCATTATACAACATGTCTAAATTATACGATGCTGATATTTATTCAGTTACTTTCCAAACCTGTTAATGTCAACACAGCATCATAGTTAGATTGAATTTATCATGGTAGAATTGTGCAAGATTCCAGTTCAACATATGAAATATTAACTCTGCTTAGGAAGTTTAGAATTAGTCAACTAACCTCAATTGCACAAGCTTGGTATGTACACAACAACGGGATTGTGCGAAAAGGTAATGGAGCATAAATTGAATCAGCTCGCTGTGAAAAAGAGACACCTTCACAGTCAGACATTCAGATAATCACTTGAGATGATGGAGTTCACCTTTGGCTTGTCCGGCTAAGAAGTTTGCTTTCAAAATAAAAACTGTATGAGATATACTCCCGCAGGAGGCGAGACAGTGTGATTTTTAAATGAAAAAGGACCAGAAACTCACACATTTTTACAGCTTTGTGCCAAAAAGTTAAGCCGATTAAGCCCAACACCTTAACCAAGAATCAGAGTTTCTAAATTCACACACTTAATAATCTCATAGCTTTATGTTTATCCATAATCTTGGTTGATCCAAAAATGATACTTGTATATGGTTGCTCCACTGACATCAGACACTGCCTACTCTCGGGCCATTCTTGGTAGTTTCACAATAGCAGTGAATTGTTTTGAAATATTGTCATGGGATAATGCTAGCACTTTTCAGCTTCTTCAAATGAAAAACAAACGCCAGATTAAATATTTTTAGACCAAACCTCTTCCAGAATAGATGTACATCTATATGAAACACAAAGAAATGTGAAGAAAAATTCTGATCCTAATTCTGCTCTGAAAACAGCTACAGCAGAATTAAAATACTGACTAGGACCTTGAATTCAGATCTTGAATTAATTGTATAACAGATCTCATAGACGCTCACATATCAACACTCACTGCACAATGCTTATTTACAATTAAATTCATAACTGTGTTTCTTTATCACTTTGTCTCATTTTATTCTAAATGTGTGGGAAACGTTTACCTCCCCAATTAAGCATGCTGACTGATATTCTTGCGTGTTTTGTTACAAAAATTCTATGCAATACATTTCCCAGCAAATGTATGGGAGTAATAGGCTTAAAGAAAACAAATGGAGCTAGAGAAAAGCCCACCATAAATACACTAGATGTTCACTGTATACTGTAGGATGGAAACAGAATCTAGCAGTGCAAACTGAGCAAAGTGATGATCATAATTTTTGGTTCAGGCAACTTAGAAAGTTTAAAATCAAAAGCTTATACTGTCTATCTGTAGTTGACATTTGGATAGTATAAGAAAAAAGAGGGAAATACATGTTAAAACCACTTCAGAACCTATAAAATGCCTGTGCCTGTTGCAACAAACATGGTGGCCATCAACCTAGTTTAAACAATTATAGAAGCATTGGTGTGGCTGCAGGCTTTAGGCAAATCCCCGGAGATGTAAGTACTTTCAACCAGGTATCATGGTGAGCAACTAAAGCAAACTCATATTTATGGCTTAGGAATTAAGGAATGATCATTTAATTTAAACTTTAATGTGGAGAACTCATTAAAGTGATACAATTCTGAGACCACCCTGGGGATGACTGTACTCAATACAGAACCCCGAGAGCACGTCATCACACAAAGGGTTGTGGAAATCTGGAACAAACTACTGAATTATGTAATTGAAGTGGAACTTTTCCAAATGATCTGGAATATGTGTTTTTTGATCATAGATGGGAAGGTGTTGCTACCTCACTGCTCCAGTGCTTGCATATTCTTCCCTTGATTATGTGGGTTTTCATGTATGTTAGGTTAAATGTTGATTCTAAATTAGGCCCACATGAGGGAATGTATGTGAGTGTATCCTGTGATTGACTGGCACCCCGTCCAGGGTTGGTACCTACCAACCATGCACCCAAAGCTCTTGGGATAGGCATGACTATAAATTAGACTAGATTTAGATTAGAAACTGGATGGACAACTTAGTTTTCACCCATCCAAATGAGTATGATGAACTGAAGGGCCGCCTCTCATTTGTTAAACTTCCTATCTTCTACTAAAGAGTTAGAGAGTATGGCCTGCCACTATGATTAAACTTGAATGCAGTAGTACTGTATTGTTATAAGTACTTACTTGCCTCTCTGGCCCACATGATAAAATATATTGTGGGGAACAGCCCGGACACAGACAGGTAGACACGATGTTATCACCACACACACGTTTATTCATCATATTTCTATTATATACAGTGCACATACCCAGTGCCTCAGCACCAATCACCCCTTTAAGTCCTGGCCACAACACAATGCCTTATCAGTCTCTGGTCCGCCTCCACTCCTCTCCACCAAGCTTCGTCCTCTTCCACCCGACTCTTGCCCCTGACTGGAGGGAGGTGGCCCCTTTTATTCACCCCGGATGGGCTCCAGCTGCATCCTGAGGGCCTGTAGCCACACCCCTGTGTGGCGGAAGCCCCAGCGGTGAAACCGGAAGTCCACCGGGTGTCTCCATATCTCTTCCCCCCAGCACTTCCCGGTGTGGCGGAAGTACTGAGGTCCAACATTCCCAAGGCATCGGGGCGCCCCCTGGCGGTGACCACGGGCCCCTACAGGGTAGAGCTTCCAAGCTCTGTACCCGTGGCCCCCAAAGCAACCAAGGAGGATGCCCCCTCGTGTCCTGGAGGAGGCACAAGCCCTCCTCCGCTCCTCCTGGGCATCCCGGTCGGGCGACAAACCTAGCCGGGTGCCACAATATGTTAAAAATGCAGCATATTCAAGAAATCCATCCATCCATCCATCCATCCATTTTCCAACCCGCTGAATCCGAACACAGGGTCACGGGGGTCCGCTGGAGCCAATCCCAGCCAACACAGGGCACAAGGCAGGGAACCAATCCTGGGCAGGGTGCCAACCCACCGCAGCAAGAAATCATTATTCTTCTTTATTCCTAAAAACATTTGTTCAGCACACTAGCCATTCACTTGGCCAGCAAGTCCAAAGACAACTTCAGCCTTCCTTAGGGCATCTCTTTCATGTTTGCTGTTGTTGTAGTTTATAGTGTAAAGTATTGTTAGGCACAGAAAAAAGTCACTTAAGTGAAAAATCCAGTGAATGTTAATTGAATGCTAGAATGCATCAATCCATAATCTGCCTTTTGTGCAGCATAAGTCTTTAAATTCACAATCTTTAAAGCCTGTCAGCTACAGGAATATCATAACTGGAGACATTCATCTGTGCAGTGCAGGATTTACGTATAAGCTACACAAGCTATAGCTTAGGGCCACCGCCTTCTTGGGGGCCCCCAAAACAAATTGTCCGAGTGAGCAATTGTCATATATACTTAAATATACTACAGCATTATTTGTCCCAATCAGGCCCGGCCTTAGGCATAGGCGAAGTAGGCGACCGCCTAGGGCCCCGGCGTCCGGGGGGCCCCGAATCAACTCCTTAGTCTAATTTTCACGCATTTCACAGAGCTTCCAGGGGGGCTCCGCCTCCCTCAGGGGGCCCCTGGACCCCCCTTTCGCCTAGGGCCCCATAATACCTAAGACCGGGCCTGCATCTGTGTAAGATTTTCAAGTTCATTTTGTAATGGTTTACACTGCAGGCCACCATTTTTGAGGATAATTTTAATGATCTCTTCTCATATTTTTCATAATGATGGGAATCATAGTTTCAGCTTTGATTTTCTGAACTGCTTCATCAAAAAAAGTCACATCTTTCAAGGTGGTAAATTACAAAATGTCCCCAATCATTTTCACTTGAAACAGCAATCTGATTATGTGCTGAATTTGCTGTAATTACTTGATTGGACTCAGAAGATTTCAATCTGCTGCTGTCTCTTGCTGGTACTGCTGTAAATAGGGCTTTTTCTCCTAAAGGACCCAGATGTTGGTGTCTGCTGTCATCAATCAAATGATTATTAGCTTACAGAGAGGCTTTTGTGGCCAACCCTGTTAAAAAAAAAACATTTCCACATTTTGAATGAATGTTTAGCTCAGTGTAGGTGCAATAATATAATCAAGATATTCACTGTCGAGTTCCGCTGATCATCTGACGTCTGGCAAGGCATTGTTTATTTCTTCAATTATTCAGCATAAACACCACAAATAATAATATGTTTTGCTGCAGGGATGTTTATACAAGTGTAATGTGACAGGTCATTTCATTTTAACAGGATAATTCATTTTTTTAGTACCTGTTATATTTGAGATCTATCATTGTGCTGATAAAAATGCAGCATCATTTAAACATGGCATTTTATTTGTGTGAAATGCTGAAAGCATTTCTAAAGGATGTATGTATTTTTACTGTACACTGAAAATACAATTTGGATTACTGCTTGGACTCCAGACTTGATTTCAGTAAGGAGTGTTGCTATTCCTCTTTAGTTTACTTGGGTTTATTTCTTTCACTGCATTGTCCAAAGATTTGTGGGTAGCAGAGTTGACAGTTCACAGTTACCCTGGTGTGACAGTGTGTTTCATAGCTAGTTGGGGGTGTTATTGTTACATACAGCTAGTGATTCTGACTCAAGGTAAGTGGGTTTAGTAAATTCAAAGACAAAAATGGGCTTTCTAATGGTGATTGCTGCCACCTGTAAAAATAGTTTGCCACTGGTTTTAAAAATCTATTTTTATCACCATTTTATTTCAAGTATACTAGCTGTTCTATCTGGTAGAGTGGTAAATGTGCTGTGATGGACATCATACATGGGCTGCCATTCTGGCCAAGATGGTTCAAGGGTCCTTACCCAACCAGGAGGCCAGTATAATGGAGTGACAGGGGGAGATTACCTGCATGGACTATTTGCTCCCCTGATACCATAGGGGGAAGTTTCCCTGGGCTACGGTGTCTGCATTGATACCCACAGGGCAGACTGGGAATTGCAGTCCCATGAAACATCCCCACTGGGTTTCCAAGGATGCGACCAGGGGAGGCTGCAGGAACAGACCACCCCTTCTATAAGGGTCTTCTGCCTGATCTGGAAGTGTTTCCGATGTGCATCACTGTAACACTGGAAGTTCTCCCAGGTCTGGCATAAAAGGAGTCCAGGCAGCACCTCACCTCAAGAAGTCAGAGTCGAGAGGCAGATGACAAAGCTTACATGGAGGAGCTAAAGGATGCTTCTGTAAACTATACAAAGAAGTCGTTGGTGAAGGTATTTGTTAAAATAAATTATTATTTGAGCTGGGGACTTGTGTTGGTTTTGGTGTATTTGAGGGCTTGAGGATTTGTGGCACCCCATACTGGTCAGAGTACATTACATGTGTGAAATAAATAAAAAGCAGATCTGACACTTATGACCTCCTCCTTGCAAAAGAAAGAGATTGTTTTAGTATTAATTAGCATCTAGTGCTTCTGAGCTTATTAAGGCCTTGTGAAACTAAATGTAAGGTTTAGGGAAATAATTCTGCAGCAAAAAGCAATCATATAACATTAATGTAATTTTCTCAACAATTCAGTAATACTACTGAAATGTCATAGACCATGTAGAATGCACCACGGTCATAACGTACAAGTCAGTCGCCGAGAGATAAATAAGGCTTGAGCAGCACACACCTCCTCTCAGTGCAGCACTCCTGGTGGATCTTCACAAAGTGTTCACCCCCCATCTCAAAAGACTCGTTACACCAGCTCAAACATGGAATTCATCACAAATGGGTCACGTGTTGTTTGCCCTGACAAAGACTGAATATGGCCTTTTTTGTTTGTCATAAAATGAGCATTCAGAAAAGAGGGAATGGATTTTTGATACGATCAACTGCTAAAGAGTTGTTGGGCAGCAAACATAAAAATGTTCTTCTTAACACACTTAAACAACCAGAATAACAATTGTGGTCAGCAGAAATACCTGATTTATGTGTTGTTTTGTTACACAATCGTCTCTAAATCTTTTGTAGTAAAAATTTTGCTGATATCATGTTGTGCTCTGGAGATATTGAGGTTAAAAGTGCAAAGGTCAAGAAAAAATGATCATTTTAGTGAGGTTTTGATTTTTTTCTTGTTATTTAAGCATTTAGCCTATATTCAAAGTTACACTATAGCGGAAATAACTGCAAAGTTTTGTTGAAACAGGTGCTGCGGTTTTTGCATGATGCTCAGACAGACAGAAATTAAGTTTTTTATATGTAACAATAAGAGTAATATATAAGACTAGCTGGGTAAGCCCGTGCTGTAAAAAGCCTAGGGTCCTAGAAACTATTGAAATCATCATAAAAAAACTGAAATGTAGAGATGTCAGGTAATTGAAAGGAACTACTCTGGGCATCTCTCTCCAAGGAGGTTTTGTTTTGCCGATGTGCTCACATCGCTTGTGTTATTAGCGGGTAAGTGAGTTTCTGTTTCCTTGGAGGTGGAGCCCTTACCCCAAGGGTACTCCACCTCTCACTTCCGGGCAGGACAGACAGACACACACACACTTCCATGCGTAGATGTTTATATATAAGATAAGATAAGATAAATACTGTAGGTTCTAAAAAATAACAAAGTGCCATTTCTTCTGAGCATTTTCAATTAGGCACACTACTGACCTGCTGCTGCCATTTACCAGATATACAGTGCTATTAATTTAGTATTATTTCCTCTAATAATGGAACATTTTAGTGAGGTGGGCTCAGTTTTTTTCTATTTTTTTGTAGAAAATGTAAAATTTTATTATTGTATATTCTAAGTTAGAGAAAACTGGAAATAAATGCAAAGTTTTATAGAAACAGGTGCAGTGGTTTTTGTATGATGCTCTAACAGACAGCTGGACAGAAAATCAATTCTACATACTGTATATAGATTACTACCTGAAATACCCAGCGTTGCCCAGGATGAAAATAAAGTGTTTTTCTTATTGTTTGAGAAAAATATAATTAAAAAACTTTAAAAATAAATTAACAAACAATGAAGATTCACTAATGTACAGTACTTGTCTTGCAGTCTTGTATGTATGTTATCATCCAGTTGACGCTCAGAACCGGCCGACTCTATTTAATTTCAAAAGCAACAGGGGCGCGGTGGTGCTCAAACATAAAGAATGCTGGCAGTCACCTCCAGTTCGCCCTCTGGTGGTCGTTCCGAATGTCAACTGTATGATAACATGCATACAAGACCGCACAATCACTCCCCACCCTACCCAGAAGGGGGTGAGTTAGGGCTGATTTCATCCTACAGTATTTTTAGTTGACCAATGACAAACACGTGTACCAAGTTTCATGAAAATCGTTCCTGTCATTCGGAAATGATGCTGGAACATATATACATACACACACACACACACACACATTGACTTTTATATGTATATAGATGAAGTTTACAGTTAAAAAAATTTACATTTTTTGTTCACGAATGAAGAACTAAACTAGTTGGAAAACCCACTAAATCTTGGAGGGCTTGAGGTTTGGTTGAAGTCAGAGGCTATTAAATTCTCACCATCCTCCTCCTCCTCTCCATGTTAATGGGAGTATCGTCATGAAACTAGAAGACAGACTGCAAGGTAAGCAAGTGGGCATGGATCAATTAGTGAGAGAGTGGCTACAAACCTTTACTTATGTACAGTATATGCTAAATAACCAATAGCAATACAAAGAATTGTACAACATCGTTTGCTTCACGTGGTCTTTGTTCATTCACAGATGACATTTACCAGATGGCCCAGTTTGTTAGTTCCAGATTATATATCCTTAATCAAAAAATTAAAAGAAATCATTCTTGCCTTAGAGAAAGCTCCTTTTTCAAATCTCCAGCAGGAAGAAAGTATCTATTTTTGCAGCTGTGCTGACATCTTCACCAAAGTGTCAGAAAAACAACCAGACGTCTTATTTTTGCAAAAAGCACCAACTGAACTGAACTAAACGGAGAGAACTCTTTTTGAAAAAAGTCTAATAAAAGGCAGCCACTCTCTCCCCTTGTCTTGTAAGCACCTGGCTTTCTGTCTGATACCAGGGCAGTTACTACTTCATAGACACACAAGCCAAGGTTGATTCTCATGGGAATCAAAGGCTAAACTTTCTAATTTAGAAAAATATTTTAAATCCTGCTTTGCCTTTTAGGTTCCCCACAATACACTTCACTTATGTTCAGCATTACAAGACAGTCAGGAAATGGTGTCTCTCCTGAAATGTGTCAGTTGGGAAAGTTGAAGTATCTCCCATACAAGGATTTTGGATTGGTGAGTTGATTTTAGTGCACAGCTTTGATGATTCTTTTGGTTCTGACATAGTGTGAAATTCAGCTATGATTCTGTCACACCCTTCTGTTACAATCCATCTCCTGGTTCTGTTTACGCTCTGTAAAATTGACCATAAACGTCAACTCCCAAAACGGTGTTTAAGCCAGTTGTAGATAATATAACACTTGGTTCCAGCACAGACTTATGAAATGTTGATTACTATTATTCCAGTTAAGGAAAATATAGCATACTAGCCATGTGCACCCAACTATGTTGCACGTGTTAAAGTTGTCGGTGAAGGGCTCCCTGTTTAAACGTGGCTGCCAGTCGTGAACTGGGCCCTTCGTTGCACAGCATTATGATTTTTTATAAGGGAAACAAAATTACAAAAGAAAACCCTTGGACATTGATTCGATAGGAACGGCCTACTCAGAATCACTGTCCGAATAGTAATTATGTGGTGGTGTAGGAGCATTTCTGCTTCTCTCCGTTCACAGTCCGTCTCGTTTTCACGACACTGCCGTTTCCTCTCACGATCTCTTTTCAACCTTTCTCCAATCTCGCAGGTTGCTTTGTGGCAATCCAAAGAGTAAGGCAATAAACACGGAGCAATGGTTATAAAAGGGGGACATATAGGTATCCAGGCTCTTGAAAGAATAAATAGGGATCACTTCACTGACATGTGAGCAACCCACGGTACAACTGTGAGACGCGCAGCACTCGCCGGCTACAACGTAACAATAATAATTTCTGGAACGTGCTGTTACGTTGTCATTCATTTTACCCACTGTCTTTCTTTCATTCATATGTTACGTAGGCACGTACCTTTTATCTTCGGCAATCTCATTCTCTAACCAGGCCTCAGGAGCTAACCAGTGTAACACTGTCCACCACCCCTTTCGTTATTCCGGCATATTGTTGACATCCGTGAGTAACAACAACGTACTAAACTGGAAGGTGGTCTACGCATGCGTGGAATTCGCAGACAAACAAAGATCAAGATCCAAATGAAGATTATATATAAAGATTAGTTAATTTAAAGCACAACAATTTGTTTAGTTTGAATGTCTGTGTTTTGAGGTGTGACTGGAGTACTACAGTCTTCAGTAGTATAAGCCTGGAGGAGATTCTTAATGCAATGCCTATGTTTTAGCTGTCTCTCTACTACCATCTAGTGCTTCTTCTTCTAATTCATTCGCGAACAAACAATGATCAAGATCCAAATGAAGATTATATATAGAGATGATCTCACCATTAGTTTATCACTAGAGATTCTAATACCTACTATGCTTCAGTAGAAGAAGAAAAAAAATTTAATAAAAGGATTCAAAAAATGATTTGTTCTCTTTAACTTAGCCAAAGCTAGCCAGCAATCATTGATCAAAGACAAAACAATAAGCAAAAATCATAATTGAAAAGTTGTTGCCAAAGGTGGTTATAAACTAAGGAAACACACTCGTTAACTCTCAGAGTTTAATAAAATTTTCGGTGACCCGGAAGTGCATTGTGCTAACCTTTAAAGTATTGTGTTGATGACATCACATGACACACACAAAAATACAAAAATATAGCAACAGTAAACAAAATGGTGGCATCCCTAAAAATAATAATTGAGGCGCAGTAAAATGTTACATTTTCTTAACATTCTTCCAATAATTTTTTAAGTTACAAAATTGCATTCTACACAATTCACACAAAAGAAAGCAAAAAAAAAGATTCAGGAGAAGATAATAAATACATTCAGACGATAGAAATATTATGCAGTGTTACTCCAAACATTATCGTAAAAGGATTAAGAATAACTATAAACCTGACACTATCTGACGGGTACATAAATAACTTCTCTACAAAATTCTTCATTTAGGACAATCCAAGAACATGATATAGCAAGGCTGGAGATGCAGTCCATGGCATTGTGTAGGCTCCAATCCCTGATATATTTTGGATCATTGTAATGTAGTAAATGTATATAATATACAATTTTAAGATAAATTACAGTATGTTTTGCACAGATAGATGAAGGATGAATGAATGTGATGAATAATTGATATCCACTAAAATATTAACAGGCAGGTTTAATTGGTTGATTTATTGCACTTGTCCAGCCTCTAGAGTTGTCCTCAAAAAGGTTCTGTTAAATGCAACATAATTTCATGCATGTAGCATAGTGGAGCAGTGGTTTGCAATACTGTCTCAGCTCCAGTACACTGGATTTCAACCTCGACCCCTGCAGTATTTGTATGATGTCTGCACAGTCTTCTAGTGTTTGCTTGAGTTTTTATCTGTTTACATTTGTTTTTCTTCAACGTTCCCACTGTTGTGTAGGTTTGCTGATCACCATTCTAAATTTTCCCTGATCAAGAAAATGGGAGTCTGTGCATGACTGTGCCATGCCATGGACTTGGGCTCCATCCAGGAATGGCTCCTGCCTTGTGCCCATGGATAACATGGTATAGAAAATGGATAGACAAACTTGAATACTGAATTAGCAGGGTTCTGGAGCTTATTCTAGCAATACTGCATGCAAGCCAGGAAAGAGTCCTGGACAGACTGCCAGTGTGCACACACACACACGCACGTACACCCACACACATGCATTTACACTCACCCAGTCTAACCACCAATTAGGCTAATCTTTACATCAGTGGGGATGTGAAAGGACGTCTGTAGTACTGTGAGGAAACTTCAACATGCAATTGCCACACCAGTGATAACCAGGCATAATTGAACCAAGAATGCTGTTTCCATGAAGAAAATGTGCTGCTAATTGCTATGCTACAGTGTTGCCAGGCTACTATAGTGTCATGAAAAAATTCCCGTATAAACATCATAACAAATTTCAACATCAGCAATGTTGTCTTGTGACTTAAGCAATTGAATGTGAAGCCACAATGTTGGAGGCCTCCATAAATGCTTTAGTGTAAATAATCCATCCATCCATCCATTTTCCAACCCGCTGAATCCGAACACAGGGTCACGGGGGTCTGCTGGAGCCAATCCCAGCCAACACAGGGCACAAGGCAGGAAACAATCCTGGGCAGGGTGCCAACCCACCGCAGGACACACACAAACCAAGCACACACCAAGCACACACTAGGGCCAATTTAGAATCACCAATCCACCTAACCTGCATGTCTTTGGACTGTGGGAGGAAACCGGAGCGCCCGGAGGAAACCCACGCAGACACGGGGAGAACATGCAAACTCCACGCAGGGAGGACCCGGGAAGTGAACCCGGGTCCCCAGGTCTCCCAACTGCGAGGCAGCAGCGCTACCCACTGCGCCACCGTGCCGCCCTAGTGTAAATAATGAAGAATTCAAATATTATAGCATTTTATTTCATTCTCTATCAAGTGTTATTCTATGAAGTCACTTTGAAATAGGTGTATTATCAGGAGGTTTTTAACAAATGTCATCAATATTTGAATATTTTTTCTTTTAGATACAAAACAAATACAGAAGTCAGAAGTAAATATAATTAATAATTAAAATGTCACTGTGATTTATGACTTACACGGTTAGGCAGATACTGTATACAGGGGATTATTTTGTGATGTTTAAACATTGTGAAAACCAGGGGAGCTCCAGCCACCCCAACCCTGATACAGACAGGCAGAGACACGAGTTCTAGCACGGCACACGTTTATTTACAAATGGGGAAGCACTTTTGCCTCGATCTCCATAGCAGCCAATACAATGCAGCAACACAATTCCTTCTCTTTCTCACTTTCTCACCTTCACTCTTCCACTCTTCCTCCCGACTCTGGCTCCCTGAATAGAGTGAGGCGGCTCCTTTTAAGCTGGTCCTGGTAGGGTTCCAGGTGGCTTGTTAATCAGACCTGGAATCACTCCCAGGTGTGGTGAAATCCCAATGTAGGGCTCTGCAGCTCCCCCTGGTGGCCCCCACGGAAACCAGTAGGGCTGTGCCAAACTCAAACTCCAAGTGTGCCCTGCGGGAATCCGTGGTGCCACAGCCGCCCAAGAGGGTTGTCCTCTAGCGTCCTGGGAAAGGTAGTGCCTTGTAGATGCAATCTCACCCAGTCCTTCCATCCAGCTGGCGTCCCAGTCAGGTAATGGCTGTGGCCGCCAATCACAACATGTATACCTAATTTAGTGTGCGTTTGTATACACATTGAAGTACTTTAGCTTGAACTAGGGATAGTTGAAACTCATTATCACACTATTACTTCATAGTTTTTCTAAGTCTAAATATTGAGAGATACTCTACCAAACATTTTTAATATAAGCAAGAACATTAGAACAGGCCATTCAGCCCAACAAGTTTGCCTAACACTTCTATATGTCCAATTTTTCCAAAATACCATGTAGTTGAGTGTTCCCTAAATTACCAATGTCTACCACACAATTTGGTAAATTATTTATTTATCTATTGTTCTCTGTATGAAGAAAAATGTTCCAACATTTGTGATAAATCTACCCTTAACAAGTTTCCACCTGTGTCCCCTACTAATTCTTTCAATTATTTAAACACTTCAATCATGTCACCTCTTAATTATCCATTTGCTTAAACTGAAAAGGTTCAACTCCTTCAATATCTCCTCATGGCTTGAACATCTTAGTCCTAGAATCAGCCTACTCACTCTTCTCTGGGCTTTTTTCCACTGCAATGTCTTTTTATAATATGAAGACCAAAATTTAACACAGTACTCCAGGTGAGGCCTCACTAGTGTGTTATAACTTCCTTTGATTTATACTCCACATTCAGTATCATGATATAATCTAACATCTTATTAACCTCCTTGATGCCTTGTGTCATGATGTGGAGTGTGTTAAGTTCACTGTGACTCCTAGGTCCTTCTCAAAAAGGTGTACTTTCAAGTTTCAGACCTGGGTATACATGAAAGAGCCAATTTTTATTGCCCCATGTTCCTATCTTATATTGTAGTTAAGTCCTACTGTATGATGCTCAGCTCCCAAATTAAAAGTTAGCATAAACTTTCTGCCTGGTTCATAAGTCTTGGCTTTATTTGACAGACCATTTAATGAGGTGAGAAAATGGTGATGAATAATAAAAGACAACAACAAGGCTTTTATGGGCTTGGGGGTTAATACAAAAACAGAAGTTCCTTTTTAAATAAATATCATTTCCTCTCAATCGCAGTATAACATATCATTTACAGAATAGTGAATATGGCAAGCATGTCAAATACAATTTCTACTAGTGACTTATTTTTTCTTAAATCCTGCCTAATTCATGTCATCATGAATTACCAGACTTGCCACATTAGAACTATTTTTATAAATGAAATCAAATGACATCCTATTTTTGCTCCTACTAATTTCTTTGTATTATTTCAAATTATTCCCTTGCTTTATGAAAAGAGCTATGTCTAATAACTTGTGACATTAATAGTTAAAGACACTACTTAGGCTTGATGGATTGATTTGACAAGTTGTCTAGCATAGTCATTTATTTGTATTTTTATTGTACAAAAAATACTTTAATATTTATTAGGTCCCTTTGCCACCTGGTCCCAGCATCTTATCATTGTTTGATTAGAATGTGTGCATTGTCCCTGTGTGTGTGTGTGTGTGTGGAGTTCTGTTTCGGTGCTGTTGGCTTTCCTCCCAATTTTAAAACGGTGTGTTAGGTTAGATGGCCATTGTACTGTAAATTGTCCCCTCTGTGTTTACATGTACCTTGTGAAGGACTGGAGCAGTGATAGTTCCTGCCGCACATCCATTGCTACTGGGTTAGGCTGTGACCCCGTAATCTTCAATTAGATTAAGTGAGTCTGAGAATTTAAACTCAAACTTTTACTGTCTTCAGTGGGCATTTTTGGTAGTATTTCACAGTAAACTGTTACTGTAAAAGTAATAGATCATGACGTCTGTATCTGCTAAGGCATTTGGGAGTAGTAATCAATTAATCTGTTTTTTCTGTCCTTAAATAATGCATGGAGCCACAAAA
Organism: Erpetoichthys calabaricus; assembly: GCF_900747795.2. Taxonomy (NCBI): domain Eukaryota; kingdom Metazoa; phylum Chordata; class Cladistia; order Polypteriformes; family Polypteridae; genus Erpetoichthys; species Erpetoichthys calabaricus. The sequence continues at coordinate 263,757,803 of NC_041394.2, read as the reverse complement.
TAAAAACACTGTAAACAGTAAAAATGTGACAGCTAATGAATATGGTGACTGATGAAATGAAAAAATAGTTGAATTTGAAGCATTTGGTTGAAGTTTGAAAGTAGTCTGGTCTGTTATACTACATGTCAAGCGCGAGCCTCTTGATTTCAAGTCTGTTCTTCTTGTATACAAAACTTTCACCTTGGGAACTTGATGGTCTGATGTGATTGTAATGTTTAATGTCATAGTAGTAGTAGTGGTTTTGGCATGTGTTGAGGATGCACTGATCTTCTTACTTGAACGTCTGACCAACATGCAACATGCCACCATGATTTAATTATTATAACTAGTGACAAGTGAACTCCACTGAATTCTCTTTGTCTTGAGTTAAGAAAAAGTCATGGAAGTGTTCTTGAACTTCCTTGGACTCAGCGAAATGCATTGATGTCATTGGGTATGGATAAACTGATGGGATTATCATGGTTCAATGGTCTTTAAAGTGTCCCTGGTGGCTTCTGAAATGTCTGACTACAATTTTGGACTGATTAATGTCACAACAAATGTGTGCCACTGTGCCTCCTTGAGATAAAATAAATAGACTTACATATCAAAAGAGTAAACATTCCTGCAGACGCTTGCAGACATTGTTCCGGAATGGTTTGTGGAACATGACAAAGAGTTCAAGGTGCGAACTTGGCCTCCAAATTCCTCCGATCTCAATCCGATCAAGCATCTGTGGGATGTGCTGACAAAACAATAACATGGAGGCCCAACCTTGCAACTTACTGGACTTAACAGATCTGCTGCTAATGTCTTGGTACCAGATACACCTTTAGCAGCCTTGTTGAGTCTTGAGCCTTGTCGATAGGGGGCCTTCATAATATTAAGCAAGTGGTTTTAATGTTGTGTCTGATCAGTGTATATATACAGTATATATACAGCTGCATGTTACCACAGTGCATAAAGATAACACTTGGCAAATCATTTGCATACTCTTTTCTACTATGGTTTATTTATTGATCCGTTCCTTTACTGACAGTGTACCTTGTGAAACTTATACTGTAATGAGCAGATTTAGAAAAATGGATGAATGGATTTACTGTCAACTTATATCCTAAGAGTATTGACACAGGTACTTCTTCACATTTATATGAAGTGTACACTTCTGTTTTTCCCCTCCTTCTTTATCAAATCAGTTCAATCCAGCTCATTGGTATGGGATCAGAATTCATGGCAGCAGATGCAATGCAGGATGGTTCCCCCGTCTGTTGTGGGGCTCACTTTCACACACACACCCACACTCATTCATGCCAATCCAGTTTAGAGTCACCAGTTCACCTACCATACAAGTCCACACAGGATTACAAACCCGGACTGTGAGGCTGAAGCACTAATTACGGCATCACCATACCCCTTCAAAATGATTACGGGCCTGTAATTGTAGTGTATGAAATTCTGTTACAGCAGCTTTTGAAGCCCACTGACATACTGCATATCACTGCAAGCTCAACATGCTAATTTGTTTTAGATAATCAGTAACATTTTTACATTTAGCTTCCTCATGTTCTGTGATGTACCACCATATTTGCCCAGTTTTTAATAAAGAAAAATTAATACATATTGGCCTAAATGGCTAAGCATTTACAGTATAATTGTAAACAGCAAACCCCCAAAGCAGGGATAAACCAAGATATTCCAATAATCTTACTGTGCGCTGCTGTTTTATTTGTAGACAGTGATTATACCATTTCCGCTCTATCCCAAACCTTAACAAGGATTTTCTTCTCTCTCTTGTTGTACACAAATGCTCTGGACTCCTGTTTATAAGCCTCCGAACATCCCCTCATTTCATTTAGCCCCCCAATAAGCATCTGTCTAGCCAATTTCCCTTTATTATACTAAGAATTTTTTCTAAATTTCCAAAATGAGGTTTCTGTGCTACTTTAATTTGTATGGATGAGGCAAAGGGACTCAGAGAGTAATTATGGTAAAGCATATCAAATCAAAGCAGCACACTGTGCAGAGCAAGAGGGAAAATAACTTTATGGGTTCAACTCAGCAAGGAAATGAAAAGCAAAACACATGTTCACTTTGGAGAAAAAGATGGAAAGGAATCACATTGCTGGGATCGCTTGTTGATAAATTAGCATGCAATTTAAAAAGTGTGGAACTCGTGTGTGATAGCACAGTGGTTGATGCTACTGCCTTATTGCTGCAGCTGCCCTGTTTGAATTCTCAGACAAGTGCATTGATTTTGCACATTCTCTGTGTTCAGGAGGGTTTTCCCTCCCAAGAACTCGCATCTTTTCACAAGGATAACAAAGTTGACTCTGAAGTGGGGTTGCATAAAACAATGTGGCTCTGTACATGACTGGGACCTCTAATGAAGTTTTCAAATGGTCCGGGTTAGGCTCAGTCATCCCGCCACTCTGTACTTTGTATTAAAATAGGAAGGTTCAGAACATTAAAAAATGAGAGTGGGTACTTGTGCGTGTGCATCCGACGGGCATTTTTACGAAGATTAGTTTCTGCCTTGTGCACAGTGTTGTCAGAATAGGCTGCAGTTTTCTACAGCCTGGTAAAATGTGTTCAGAAAATGGATGGATCAATAGATACTTTCAAATAGATAGATAGATAGATAGATAGATAGATAGATAGATAGATAGATAGATAGATAGATAGATAGATAGATAGATAGATAGATAGATATGTCACTGGGGGAAATCTGGCAGTATGTACTGTATTACCATTATAGAGCTTTCACATTCCATAATCCTGACCTGGATAAAGCAAGTTTGACAATGGATAGAAGCCATCGGGTTATGGGTGAGCAAGTATATTCATGCTAAAATAACTGTAGTGCTTTATAGGCCCATAAGCTCATTGTTGTCACACATAGAGAATACAATGAAATTCTTACTTGTATGTGCTAAACAGCTGGTAGTTACTACATTCATCTTGACTAAAATCCTCATTAACACCTTCAGGGACCAGAATCCTCTTGTGTTTCTTGTGTTATGAGCTGCTGAAAACAATTCTTTTAATTTTTTAGGTTTATGTGTCTGTGGTTTTAAATTATTCAGCTCAAGCCAACTTGATGTCTCATGGCTACTGGTACTGAGCTCCGTTTAACCCCTGGCCCCTGACTACTGGTTGCCTTTTTTTTTCCAGATTCCGTTACTGCTGCTTTTATTTTGATTTTTTTTTCTTTTGGCACCTTTATTACCCACAATTCTCTGAGTGGGGTCTCACCACTGCAAAGTAGAACTGAAACAGGAACTGCTTGCATTTAATGTATTATTTTATTAGCTTCTTTAATTTATTCTTCCGCAGCATAGCATGAAATAACACTACCACCTCCTGGAACTAATTCAAGGTGTGGTGGGAAGGCATCCACCAACCCCGACAGGCTTTGAAGCATAGCAGGAACCAATCCTAGTCAGAACAGATCAGTGCAGGACCCTCACAAGGCTAATTTGGAATTGCCACTCAACCTAGTATGTTTTTGGAAAGTAGTAGGAAAACTATGGTACCTGGAAGAAACCCACATGAACATAGAGACAACCTGCAAGCTCCACTCACACTGTGATTAGATTGAGATTCACACCCAAGACCACAGATCCATTAAGCAGCCACACTAACCATGGCACTCTCTTAATTGGTACTGTTGCATGTTGGCTGGACATTCAAGTAAGAATTTCACTGTATGTGTGACAATACCACTACTGCTACCACTCTTCATTTGGAAATGTGTGTACATTTTGAAGATGGAAGATATACAGATACAAGTATGATATTACAAATAGTTTTGATTTGTTTTGATTTTGATATTCTTTATTAGTTCCCAAGAGGAAATTGCCTTTTCGCATGACCTTTTGGGAGGTCAGATCGCAGGGTCTGCCATCGTACAACGCCCCTGGAGCAATTTTCAGGTTAAGGGCTTTGCTCAAGGGCCCAGTGGGGTAAGGTCCCTTCTGGCAGTGACAGGATTTGAACAGGCAACCTTCCAGATTTATTTATATTACTAACTTTAGAAAGGGAAACCTTCCTGAAATCATGTTTTCACTTAGTAATTTACTATTATTGAGTGTAGATTGATGAGCCAAAATGGCAAATTCATCCATTTAAAATGAAATCTGCAACAGAATAAGTCTGCAGAAAGTATATAATGATCAATGTCTTCTTATCTTTGTAAAATCATGAATATGCTAAAAACGCAGTAATCCAACAACGCTACACTTTATAACTGACCAAAAGCAAAGGACACTGCCTACAGAAAAGTCTAAGTTTGACTTCAAATAGATTTACCCATCATGATTGTAGCTGGGGAGGAATTTTAAGGAGCAATGTGAAATATGCAGTCCAATTGTGTTGTGTACAAAAAACATTTGACACAATGTGCGAGTGTTTGTGGAATGGCTAGTATTGAAAGTGCCAGACAGACAAAGAGGTCATTAGGCCAAATTGCAGACCTACAGGGTCACATTTAAATCTTTGCTTCAAGACAATGCTTCTCAAGATGGCGTGTGATTATATTAATAACAATTCAGGGCAGGAATGCGTGTCAGACCTTGTGCGTGAAAAGTGAGCATTCAAATCCAGATTTGAAGTGTAAATTAGTTTTTTTTTATTTATTCTTTTTCTCTTTAAATTGGTAATGTTTTAGATCCCAGCAAGTCAATAAATTAGTGCATGGATGATAAATGAATGGAATTTTTTAGAAAAATGATTACAATCTGTTTTTTTCATATCCTCTGTCCTTTTCATCTTACTGTCATTGCCATCATCCAGTTAGGGGACACTCTGGTATGCATTGCATGCTGTGTGCCGAAATGTTTAAAAAGCAAAATACATTTCATCCGTTGTTTACAATTGGCATTATCATAACTAGTTTGGTTTCAAGCTCACCACTATAAAAAAGAAAGTCACTAAATTGTAATCTCTAAACAGTATTTGCAGTTATAAACAAATTGCAAGCATTTTGAATGTGGCGCATGTCATATGAAAACAAGAAGACAAGAGCCCTGTGTTCAGATTTTGTGTTATAGCTGTGTCCTCTTAAAATTTCACATAGTCATTATCTGAAATTGAGAGTTTTGTTAATTGAGTTTTGTTGATTATACAAAAGAAAAGATTAATGTGAATAATAGCAAAAAAAGTGGATAAAGTAAAAATGTCATTAGTTTACTATGTATAGGGCTGCCAACTCTCTTTCTCTGGAAATGAGGACATTTGGGTTGAAAAATGAGGACTTTTGAGGACGCCTTTCCCTTTGATCACATAATACACCTTTATGCTGTCTTATGGTTTTAAAAATGATGTAAACCTTTAGTAACAGTTTATCACTATAATCACAAACTAATAACCCATTAAAAATTTTGAACATGTCAAGCCTCTTAAATTAACAGACTTCATTTGTTCCATTCTTATTTGGATAGTTTAATTGTCATAAATCTGTAAAAAGTGATACACATGGTAAATTCACTTCTAGTAAAATAAAAATAATTTTACTCTTTTCAATTTAGTTTTTTTTTGCATTTATCTACATTCTTTTATATTTTCATATATTTTATATATTTATATATTATATATTTTTATATATTTTTTTATTCTTTTCAGTAAATCTGGGTTCTTGGATAAATATGAATAGAAATCTTTACATAGCATGTTACTGAAATTGAATCTTGTGAGCATTAGACCCTTAATTGAATCTGTTCTGCCCTTTCAAAAACAAGGATATTTGTTGTTCAAATATTCTGTGAACTTGCACTTTCTTTTCAGCATAATGGGTATTCCTGAATTTATTTAAACAAAAGAATTATGAAAATATTATTAAATTATGTGAAGAAGTGACTAATTACTTGATCAACTGATAACTGAAAAAATATTGCATTTACATGACAGAATAAATGTGTGATTTTTTTAATTAACTGAAACTTTAATAGAGTTAGGAGCAATGGGTGGTAACAACAATATTTTCCATTAAAATATTACAAAGCAGTACCTACTCACAGTTAAATACGACAGACTGTACCTGGATGTATGAAATTTCTTGTTAACCAAGCTGCTGAAAGAAGAATCGAAAATAAGATCTCACATAGAAAACGTGAAATTGTAATTTCAATTTTGAATGAATTCACTTAGTTATGGTGAATTGGGATTACACCTAATTAAGGAAAGGAACAACATTTATAATGAAATGTCTACTCACCAAGAAGATAGAGCTGAATTCAAAAGATGAAGTGATAAAGCCAAGTTGGACAGTCAAAAGCCAAGAACATGAAGGGTTGTTTCTATTCTTGTCAATGTCTGCGTTATTTACTACCGGAACCGAAGTGATTTTGGGAAAAAAAGTGTATGCCCTACTTCTGTACATGCTGAGTGATGTACAGCTTTTAAATTTTACCAATGAAAAAGAAAAGGAGATTTTCACATTTTAGCAGCCAAAATTCTGGACATTTTCAAAATTTTATACATTTCTCCCGGACAGTCCATGGTACGTAAAAAATGAGGACATGTGTGGGAAAATGAGGATGGTTGGCAGCCCTAACTATGCAGTCCTGTTACATGGAAGACGAGCTTAGCAACAAGCTTAGCTCACTTCATCACACATTGTGTTTAGTTGTTGCTTTTCTAGAGTTTCAGATTGAATCCACAAATTTGGACAAGCCAGAAATTCTAAGGAGGTAATCATTATACTCCTTCATCTGTGATGTCATTTTATCTGTGATCCCTGATGTCATTCCTAACAGCCACATAGCAACCACCAAGACTAAAGTCCCCAAGTGACAGTGCCCATAATAAAAACAAAATGGCACCACAGGATAATAAAAATAAAAATGACTAACATAAATAAAAATGTAATTAAACAAAATAAATATATATTAGAACCCAATAAACTGTTTAGAAAAATTAAAAATGCGAGTCAAATCATGACCCTTTGAGTTGGTCTTTAGGTGCTACTAGGATTAGTTTTGTAAGGTTTGGGTTTTCTGGCCTTGACTATTTACGTGTCTAATTAGACTACCTAGTAATGAATATTTGCCTTGACCTTTTTAACTATACTAAGAATTATGTAGTTTAGAATTTATTTTAGGCATTGTTTTCTGAAAGAATTATTTTTGTGTTGTTGCTTTAGTTTCTGTTCTAAATGGTAAGAATGGGGTGCAGGTCTTAGTTATTATTTTTATATTATCATTTTGTTATTAATTTTATTTTTATTATTCACGTCACTTTTCTGGTTTCTTGATTTTTTTATAGGCATTGATTATTGCCAGTCATGTGGACATGATGTGTGACATCACTTGGTTATGGCATATGACATTATAATGCTGTGGCTATTTAAAATGGCACCACGGATTGAGGTGTATCCAGATTTTTGGATTCAATTATAGAAACTTTAAAACTTTTGTAGTGAGACAGGGAAAGCAATTTAAGTAAGGCTTAGAATTTCTATTATGTTTCATCGACTTTCTCATTTTCTACTTTGTTCACTCAGTTCTCTTTGTAAATTGTTTCTGTTTAGATCTACACACTGACTATGGACAGCTCTACAAACTACCTTATCTTCCAATTGCAAACTCATTTTCATTTTAACTCTTGCAGCTTGCCATTCCCAACAGGCATAAAATTCTGAAAGTACTTGTTAGTTTTCTTTGCCCTGTTTCAGATCATGTAAAGTACTAATTTATTCTTTTTCTTTAATTATATTATGATCATTAAATAAATACTTAAAATATTTATTATGGATTTAAGGTATAGGGAGGTATTTTAAACTTTTGGCTTTCCCATCAGGGTTAATCAGAGCAGAGATGCTTTTTAACATGCCGTTATTTACAGATTAGCATACAGTTCTGCTGTGTACCACTATTCAATTAAATTAGTACTGACTTGAAGCTAGGAGTTGATTTCACTTAATCTCAGTCATATCACTGTAATACAGTATTTTCTCAAAACACACAAAGTCATAAAATATGCCAGGAATGGAAATGGCAATAAAGCTGTTGTGATCGTAGAGCATTGCAATTATTCAGATGTAGCCTTATACAAACCATCTAAGTACTCCAGGACCCGAATCCCACACATTTTAGGATCCATTTAAAACAATAAAAATTACTGGTCACCGTTCACTTGGCCCATAAAGATCATTAATTGGATGTGTTCTCCATGGTTTTGGCAGTTTATTCTGTTAAATATCAAGGTTTTTCCTTTTAAGACAACTTAGAGGCCTCAATGATTCAGAGACCCTTTTATATAAGAGCAGAATTATGACAAAATACAGTAAAACTATTTGGTCTACCAGTCCCGTTTTGTTTAGGCAATAGTTATGTTGTACTACTATCTGATCCAGATGAATTTTGAAAAAATCATGAAATGTTTTTTGAGCTACACAACTCAATTATTTGCTCCAGATCCCCACAATCCTTTGCTTGCTTCCTGGCATCCATTTTAGACGTACCTCCTTTTAGTTTCCACTGGTGTCCTCAGGCATATTATTCATTGTTTAGTTGAAAGATTTCTAAACAATATATTCTATTATTACCTTTGTGAATTTTCAAGTGTTGAATCAGACCTGGACAATATGTGACTTTCTCTACTCACAACGAAAGGGGTTTAATTCCCTGAGTCCATCAGATAAGAATAGGTTATTAAGTTTATTTGTCCCCAGGGGAAATTTGTCTTTTTACAAATGTTCTTTAAATAAATAAATACATATAGTCCAGGTCCAGGTGTCTCCATGATGTGAGATATAAGTGCCAATGGCCTGTAGTCATTAGATGCCTGCCTTCTTTGAAAGAGGAACAATGCAGGATGTTTTCCACAGCAGAGGCACTTTCTGGAGCCATAGGGACAGACTGAACAGGTGATAGAGGACACCACAAAGGTGGTTAGCACAGGCCTTAAGAACTCAAGGACTGACTCCATCTGGTCCTGTGGCTTTTCCTGTGTGTTGCTTCTTCAGTTGTCTCCTTACTGTCATGTTTCAGCCAGCATTTCTACTCTGGCTGGGATTCCAAATCATGTTGTTGGTCTGTTTTGTCGAAAAGTGGGTTATTTGTTTCTATTTGTTATTTATCATGTATATTTTTCTTTGTGTTTAATGCTATATGAGAAAGGCCTACGTTATGTCCCGTGTTCTTTGTGGGTGGCTCCTTAAGGGGCGGGGCCACCTGCCAACCACCTATTTTTGGGAGGGCCCTCCATAGTTGCTGGTGGTTCATTACGAATGCACTAGGGATTGGAGTGTTTCTTGTGTTTTCCTGTGCCTTGATATTGCTTTGCATGAAATCTAGATTTTTGAACCTGTGCTCTGTTTTTTGACAACGAATTTTTATATAGGGACTTTGGTTACTTTGTATTCTTTTGTGCTCTTCAGAGCTTTTTGCTTGCACAGCCCTTGTGAAAATACAAGTTTTATTTTTATAAAGATTTTTCTCTGCCTTTTGGGTTACTAGTCTGGGTTTTGATGGTATTTTCCCCTTGTAGTCGGGCAATTATTAAAAGTGTTTTTGAATTTTTGCTTGTAAGGACTCCCAAGTCACGACACTTCATTGGTCTTTAGTTATGGTTATCTTGCCATATGTGTCAAAATCCAAATCTAAGTTATTTTGCTTAGGGATACATCAAAGTTTAAGGACCTTTATTTGAAACCTCATTTGTATCTATATGTAATTCTCAAGAAAGCTACAGTCACCAAATAAAAATGTCACTTTCTGGTTACAAGTACCCATAATACAGGTCACAGCACAATACAAACACAATTTGAAGCATAAAATAAATCATCTATTACAAGCAGTTGGAGACTCAAATTAATATTGAGAAATCATCCAGGAAATTAAATTGTAAACATTTTTTTGAAAATGTGTTCTTACAACAAGGATGATGTGCAGGAAGTAAATAAGAAAGGATCAGGAAATGAGAATGAAGTCACTGACAAAAAACCAGGATATAAATGTACCTTTCAGTGAGCCTTAAAGTGAAAGCAAAATTCAAAGTGAAGAGAACAGAACATTAGGTCAATTACCGAGCTATCCACAAACTTGGAAAGTGAGAATCCCATGGCATCGGTTTATAAAGCTAACCCTTCTCAACATGTCTTAGCAATGGGACCACAAAATGGCAATGTGCACAAAAATAAAATGGCATTGCAGTAAACATAATAATCAAAACAGTTCCAAATTCCAAGTATCAGAAAACAGTTTGTAATTTAGAGCACTATACCAAATACCTTACTAGAGTATTAAGCCTAATTTTATAAAGCTCAAAAGAAATTTAAATCATAATACAATCACAACAAAATGAAGGAATAACTGAGGAGAGAGCTACAGGTCAATCCAAGAAATGTGATAACTAAGAACCAAACATAGTGACAAAAATAATATTCAAGTAAAAAAGAAAGAAAAAATCTCAGCAACCAAATGATAATTTCCCTAATAGCTAAAAAGGTTAGTTGATTATGTTTAGAATCCAAAGGTTGGACACAAGTAACTATGAACCACAAAATGATGTTTGTAACACAGCAGCAATGCTGTCGTAAAGAAAAAGAATAGAATTACAACCAAAATGGCACTGTGATGATATCAAAAAATTAACTTAATATAAAATAAGAAAGACAAATATGAATGAAAATTGGTCAAAATGATGAAAAAGCAAACGTACCTGATAACAAACTGTCCAGGCATTCATTTTCAAATTTGGCTGGTCCAGTTTGACGTCAGTGTGGGACTGAAGGGTACCCAAAATGCAAGACAAACAGAACCATAGACCATAGATGAAGAGTAATTTAATCTAACAAGTAATGGTACTTTGGTGAATGATATTTGCAAAAGTTACATGAATAATGATGAATAATTCATCTTGGGCTACATGTCCATCTCCCATCAAAATGTTTGTTATTTTCTTAAACTCTGAAACAGTAAGGATTGTAAGGATTACAGTTCACTACAGAGAACATTTATTCATACAGTCATACTCACACAGGGCCAATTTACATAATAAAATAATACAAAATAATTAATCAGATTCATGGGGTGTCTCCCTACATGCTGCTTGATCCTGTCTATAACAGCTGCATCTCGGATGTAATTCCCTTGAAGTTAATGACAAAAAATTTAGAATTCTGAGTAAGTAATTATTTTCATATTAAAGCTAAAATGTTAAAAAATATGAGCTGAGGACTAATAATTAAATATTTCTGTGAATTTGTATGGATCTCCAGTTAAAGCACAACAGTTGCTTAAAGTGTGGCCGATATACTTGGACAGCCTCTATTAAGATATCAGTGAGACCTTAGAGCCCTCTGAAATTCTTTATTGAAGTACTGTATAACATGTTTATTGGAGACCTCAATCCCAACAATATTAGAGGCACAAAAGTGCTGAGCTAAGATCAAGGGAAGCCCGTGAGAGGTTTTTGTTGCCCAGGCATTCCAGCCTGACTTTCAGCTCCTTATTATGTATTGTCTTCCACTAGACTTCCATACTGTTTATTAGGTAGCTGTTTATTTTATTAAAGAAACCCTACTTTCTATTAAAACTGATCTTAATGAGTTTCTAATACTAATCTCAAATATGCTTTGCCGTCATTAATTTCAAAGTGAACATTTGAAAATGATGAGTCTGCTAGGGTCATTCACACAACTTGACCTATTACTCCCAGCTCTCACTCCTCAATTGCAAATTTGTATGCTGCTGCTGCTGTTACTGCTGAAGAGATCAGGAGAAATTGGAAAGAGAGAGAGAGGGGAGAGCGAATGAGCGAGCGAGAGTGAGAGAGAGTAAGAGAGAGAGAGAGCGAGCAAGCGAGCGGTGCTATATACTATATGGAGCCCATCCTTTTCCTGAGGCTGTCTTTCCCAGCGTCCACAGTACTGGCAGTCCTTGCTAATGAATAATTTGCTCAGTGAGGTGTGACCACAGGCATTGTGTATTTGAATTTCACACTGGCGGACTGAGGCAGCCAGTGGGAAAGGGGGGTGAGGGGGTGGGCGGTCAGTCGGTGGTAGTGGTGGCGATGGAGGAGGTGGGGGGAGAGGAGGCACAAACTCAATTTCTCTTGCAAGGAAGGCTATTGAGAGAAATGCAGCAGAGGGAAGCAGGCAATTTCACATTGCTGAATATCACACCTGGCCAAGTAAGTCTTGCTGATTTCCTTTCTAATGACCCGAAGAGCATCCTAATCGGTGGTCCAAAATTAAAATTCAGTTTTGTCTTGCACAACATTCACTGGAATGGATGTGGCAATGAGAGCAGAATGAAGAGCACCAGATTGCATGAATGGGAATGCATGCGTGTAGTAAACCTTAGGTAGTATTGGGAGCTAAAAGCATGTGTAGTAGCAAGAAAAATAAAGAAGCCAGAGCTGAAAGAGAGGACTGAATTTGTGGAGTATAACAAGCCAGCAGGTTTTTTTTTTTTTGCAGACAAGTTCATAGATATGCAGAGCATGAATGAATGAAAGCTTTGAATATATGCGGAAGAGCTGCTGTCTTGCTGTCAAGCTGGCTTTTTTTTTTCTTGCATTTAGAAAATATCTGTTGTTAAATGTTACGGCTGCTAAGCAGCAGATGAAAAAAAATTAGACAGGGAATGTCTTTCTACAAAATATCTAGAATGAAGGACTAGCAACTGCATGCACATATGAAAAGATGCATGGCTACTTACCTTGGACGACTCTGAGAGTAATGCGAAAATGATATTGAAATGACAGTGTGGCCCCAGCAGTTCGGTGAATTACACCCAACAGCGGCATGAGTGACAGTGAGGTGGAAAAAGCAGCAGCATTATGCCAGCCAAAGATTTAGCAAAAAAAAAAAAATTGGAAATAGCCTTTAGATGTTATCAATGAATGCTATCAGAGTAGGCTACCCTCCTGTTATAGACAGGACATCTTACTATATAGAGCCTCTCAACCAAGATGCTTTGTCGCTAAATGAGCTTTTCATTTTTTTTTCTGTAATTCAGAAACACAACTTGCTAGAAGGAAAATGGCTGAGAGAGGAGGATAGTAAAAGCAAGATCACCAGGGACTAGACATACTGTTTTTTATGTCCTAAACACGTCAAGTGTTGCCTGTCAGCCTGGCAAGTGGAGCAGAAGCCATCCCAAGTTATGATGCCCATAGCCTTCTCTCTTTTAGTAAATGGGAACCACAATCTGTGATGTGAATTTCAAATCAATTGCCTTCATTCATTTTGTTTGCTCATTAAAATATTTAAGCCAAGCCAAAATCATAGTTCGCTTCTGCTCCGGCCAGATTATATTTCTGACACATTTTGTTACTCTCCATCTTCAGCCATATACCTTCAGCCTTTTCAGCAGATTTGCCTGTCAGTAATAGCTTATCTCTACATTAATAGGACATTTCAGAACATTTCAAATCTATCTGACAAAAATGTAAACACTTAAACTGATCTGGGCACCATGGCACTCCAGGAGTTCTGCTGCCACCTCCTATATCTGTAGTGCTGGGTTCAGAGCTCAGCGCTGGGCACCGCTCTCTGGGCTTTGTACATTCTCTCTGTGCCTGGGTGGATCTTGCTCTGTTTTTCTTCACACTTCCTAAAAACATACAATTAAGCTAATTGGTAACTCTGAACTGGCCCTGGGTGAATTTCGATACATATGTGTGTGGCCTGCAGTAAGATATGGATGTGGATTAACCATATATGGATTGGGTCCAACCTTGGACCACCTTGCTACAATGCATTGGATAATGGATGGATAGATTCAATTGTTCTTCCTCGACATACACTGCACTTTAAGCATAGTAGTCATACTTATTTATTAAGACAAATACTTTAATGTTACCTGGCTAACTATTTGATGTTCAATTAAAAGAAATATGGTAACACATCCTAGAATAGAAAAAATGAAATCACAAACCCATTTGAGATTTGAACTGCTCATGTAGATTAAACTCATTAAAGCACTATTATTAGCTTAGTTTGTAGGGAACCTTTGAACTCAAGTCACCTAAATCCGTGAAGAAGTACAAGTAAGATTCACTGAGAGTCTGCAACCATAGGGAAATAGCAGGAGGTGTGTGGAGGGCAACATAAGACACAGCTCAAAAAAAAGGAGGGGGAGAAGAGAAGAGGGAGCGTGTGTGCTGTATTAATGCCTAATGTGGACCCCACATAATATTGTTATTATTATTATGACATTGACAACCTGACCGGTTAAGTCACTTGCTCCAGAAATCCAGTCTTAAGTTTAAAAGCAGGAACCAAGTAGTTCTTTTAAGGACAAATCTCATCTCGACACATAACGCTGTCACCCCACTTAATGTACAGGTACTCTCTTCTTCATTTACCTTGAGATATATTGCAAAAAATGGTGGAGTTCATTATCTGTGTTTATGTTATCATCAAGTAAAGACTGTCACCTTTGGAGCCAAAGCGGAAAATCGAGGTAGGAATTATAGCAGTTAGTGGAGTTCTTGCACAAGACTGAAAGGCCTCACAGGTAGCTGGAATGATCCTTTAGTCTAATTAGCAAACACAACTGTCTAGAGATAAGGCTAAAGGCCATGTAAGGAGCCCAAGTGTGTAACTGGGCCAACACTGTAACTGTACACGTCTTCATCAATTGGGACCTGAAATATGTCTTATTTGAACCCTGTCTATATGTCATCTTAGAATGAGTTTAAAAATGTATTTATAGTACTTACCTGCTGATACTGGTCAGCACTGCAGGCTTGTACATTATTTCATATCTATTATCTATAGTACATATACAGTATATATAGTATATACAATTAATGAAACAAGATGTACAGTACCTACTATACCTATATTTTTCCAGGTCTTAAATTTTTACCCTCTTTCTTCATCTTCTATAATGGCAGCTTTTCAACAGCAACATTTATTTCTATAGCACATTTTCGTACAAAGGATGTAGCTCAATGTGCTTTACAAGATGACAAAGATAAAAATAACAAGAAAAGAAAAACAAATTAGAAAAAGTTAAAAATGAGAAACAATAAATGACATCCCAAAAATAATATATAAGAAAAAATCAGTATGCACTAACATAGAACAGATAAACAAGTAATTGAACAAGTAGAGTTCTTATATTCTATAGACATTAATTTTAACTCTTTAAAGATAAGTCCAATGCTATGGTCAGATGAGTTGGAAGGACAGAAAAAAATATTTTAAAAATCCAGGGGTGCAATGCAGGACAAAAAAACCCACAATTTGCAGGGGTTCAGAAGACCAACCAACCATCTCCCACTGGGCATTCTACCTAACATAAATGTGCCTGCGTAGTTCCTTACTGTTTTTTAAGCTTTGCCCTAGGAGGTGTGATGCAGTGAGTCTCATTGACAGTTGAGGTACCTGCATTATACCTGCAATGGTACCTGCAATGTTCCAGCATTACCTGTGACTGCACAGTGCTTTGATCGGGTTGTGGTGGCAGCACAAAACATCACTGTGGAAAAACCAGAAAAGAAAGCAGAGAAAAGTGGAAGCAAATAATAGTTGCAAATCCACAAACAATTTTGATATTTCTCTGCATTATTATTCCCACTTACTCTCACCTTTTCTCCTTTCTTTCAGCCTGGCTTTGATCATTCCTTCCCTCCTATATATATTACCAGTATTTTTTCCTATTCAGTTGCACAACCAATGAAGGCTACTACATTTATATAAATAAATAGACAAGTCTCAATGACTTAAAAAAAACGAATTATGACAATATAAGGTTCAATTGACAAAAGAAGAGAGGAAAAAACTGCAGTCACCCACTTTACTGGAGAAAATGCTGTAAATCTCTGGAGGAGTCCATGATCAGGCAATGTAAAGCACTGCAGAGAGTGGTGAAGGTGGCACAGAATATTACCGACACCCAGCTGCTTTCTGTTCGAAACATATAGAACAATTACTAACCTTAAAAAGGCAAACAGTGTAATTAAAGACCTCAGCAAGGTTGCTTTTATCATTCTCCCTTTTTGGCTAATGGTGCAGGACCACTGGCACTAATGGTCAGTTTCTACCCATAGGTTATAAGTTTGCTAAACAGCTGATCAGAAGAACAAATGTTGGAACATAAAAGTGTTTGTATATACTATAGATACTGTATATTTTTATACCGACTAATATCTATCTGTCTCTCTCTATGTACTGTATATATATATATATATATATATATATATATATATATATATATATATATATATATATATATATATATTTACACACATTTATTTATTCAACATTCATTTTGTTTTTGAATAGTTCAGTTCTTCAGGCACAGAGTGCAGTAACAAGTTCACAGCAGATACAAACACAAAATACTAATTACAGTACATAAAAAGTGCATATAAAAACACTGGTTTGTATAAAAACACAGGAAAAATAAGTGGTTCAAAAGTGATTAATGTCCATTAATATCTTTTCATTAATTAACTGTTGAACTATGGCCAGTTGACAACAGAGGAGAGTAAAACGAAACCTCCAGTCAACAGTGTCCCTGGAGAAGATAAACGTCTTGGGGCTCTACAGTCAATTGTAAAAGAGAAAGCCCTGTAGACCTTGGCCAACTAGCCACCTACCCTCTCCTCAACATACTGTGTTGGGCCATCCAATTTGATAGCAAAATCTTTCTATCCGTTGATTCTAAGTGTCTTTTCCATAGGCAGAAACACATCTTGGACACAAAGTAGTAACCACAGGGTACTGAGAATAGAAACAGAACAGAGAAGGGTTAGTAATGGTTCAGAATTATTGTATTACTTATATTTTTCACAAAACAGTATACAATATACACAGCTGCACAGCTAACAAGCAGCTCTAGTCATGGTATGCTAGACTAAAGTAACGAGTCTTTAGTCTGGATTTAAATGCTGAGACTGGAGGGGTATCTCTTAATTAGCAAGTAGATCATTCCACAGCTTTGAGGCCCTGTAACTAAAAGCTCAGCCTCCCACAGTTGTCTTATTAAACCTTGGAGTCTTAAGTAGGCCGGCATCTTGAAATCTTAATGTGTGCTCTTCTTTGTAGGTAATGATAAATTCAGATAAGTAAGCATTGTCTTGGCCATTAAAGGCTTTATAAGTTAAAAGGAGGATTTTGAACTTAGCCCTAAGTTTAACTGGGAGCTAGTACAAGGACTTGAGACCTGAAATTATGTAGTTTTACTTTTTAGCTCCTGTAATGATTCTTGAAGCAGCTTTTGCTATTAACTGATAAAGATCAATTAGAACAGCCAATGAAAAGCACCTTGAAGTAGTCAATTCTTCCAGAAATAAATGTACAAATTAATTTCTCAGTATTCTCCATATTTAGACACAGTCTTAATTTCCCAAAATTTTAAAGATGGAAAAAAAGGCTTTAGATAGTTTTGTAACCTGTGTTTTAAAAAAAACATACTGGTGTCAAAGATAACGCTTAAGCAGCGTGCTAGTCCAAGTGAGTTAAAAAGTGACAGAATGTTGTTGCGGCTTGTATCATTCCCCCCCAAAGAGATCTCATCCATCTATTCCTGGAACTCACTGTCACAATTAATTGGAACAGGCATTGAAGAAAGGTCATTTGGTCTAAAAGAAAGGTAATAGCTAAGTATCACTTGTATACGAGTGAAAATGAATGTTATGTTTTCTGTTTATAGATCCCCATAGAAACCTATAAAGTAAAGCAAACGTGTATATATAATATGCAGTATGTATATTGATTTACTGTCAACTGTTCCAAGAACACATGCAAGTAAGAATTTCATTGTACTATGTACACACGACAAAAAGCTTGACTTGACCCAACCCAAATGAACACCCTCAACGTCATGGAGACTCTACACTATCGTAAGCACATGCTGTACTGTCTAATAAGAAGCAAAATGAATACTTTTATTGATGTATTACAAGGTTCAAATTATCACTAGTGTCATGTTCCAGGCAATACAACAGTGGCATCAGCAGAATACTACAGAATGATATAACAGAGGATAGTAAGAACAATTCAGAATGATTTGCCAAGCTTACATTGCTACAATATGAAACACTAATAATCAGCTATATTCTGCATATTTTAGACAGAAAATTTGGCAATTTCTATACCAAAATTCATTGCTTAGACTGTTGGCCTTTGCGGTGACCCAATGTAGTTTCAGTCATCTTTGGAAAATGTTAGAACCCGGGCATCTTGAGACAGTGGATTACCGTGATGAATGTACTAGCAGGTTCTATTAGTTAAACAGGCCCCATACCATTTAAAGTTTTGCGTGATAGGCGGATAATTTTCAAATTAGCCTTAAATTTAACTGAAAAGTTGTTGCATAGACTTTTAAATAAAAGTATGTGGCCCTTGCAACAGCATTTTCAATTAAGTAAAAGCTGCATAGAGAATGATTTGAAAAGCCTATGAATAACACATTACCGTAGTCAGTTCTACTAGAAATAATGTCTCCATTACTTCCATGCACGGAGAATATCTTTATTTTCCTATATTATGTTTAACTAATAAAAGCAAGTTTTGGATAATATGCTAAAATGTGTGGTAAAAGGCAAACTGATGCCAAAGATGGCAGCTTCAAATTGATGCTGATTCAGTAAAACTAAAGTTAGGCCAACTCAGTTAAAAAGTGACAGTGTCTTTTAACTTGTTGACACAGTTCATTTGGAGCATCATAGTAGAATTGTGGAAATGTTATTTGATCTGATGAATAAGTATAGCTGGGTGTCATCTGACAGGAGTGAACGCAAAAAGTATGCTTTCTAATGGCATCTGTCACCACTAACATGTCAGTTAAAAACAGAAACAGTCCCAATACTGAGCTCAGACTAGCAGTAATGATGCTAGTTTTTCAAATACTTTAAAAAAGAAAAGGGAAGTTTGAAATTGGTTTATACTTATTAAGCACTCTGGGGTCTACCTTCTGCAAAGTTTTTCAATAACGGTGTGACAGCTGACAATTTTATTTCATTTAAAACTGTGCCAGTCAATGGTGCTGGTGTTTGGCCAGGAACAGCTAGTAGGGTGGGTTTTTTAAATGGTTAGAGTTACAATTTGCTATTGTGTAATAAAGTGAAGTTACATGGGTGTTTATGTGCAAGGGGATACGGATTTTGCCACTGCCATATTAAGATTCCAAGGTGACTTTTGAAATCTGGCATGTTATCTTATCAACAACTAGTTGTACTAAGAGGGTTGAAATCTAAGTAATCGACCTAGACCACAGAGTTAACATTTACAGTGCACCATGCAATGCATATGTCTCTGTTATATGTTATTTAATATGGGATTTGTAAAAGCATTGTTAATGTCTGTGATCTGCCATCTGTTAGAATGACAAATGAAATGCATTTTATTTCTAAAAATGTTTGTGATGCGCCATCTTTTGGAATGACAGAGACATTGCAACCAGACGGACACACAGACAGACACATAGACACTTATCCTTTTATCAAGGTAGATGTTGTAACTGAAGAAGTTCCTAAATCTGTTCTACTAATGCTTGTAAGGATTTTATTATATATAGCAGTTCAGATCTTGCATTAGACAAATTACTACCTCTAAAGTAGTTGTTAGCTACAGAACTCAGGCTAGTTTTGTTTTTATCTGTTTGTCTGTAATTGTATTCAAAATGGGATATAAAACTTGTTTTTTTACACCTTTTAACACAAACTGTTTGGCAGAGCTGTAACTTTTTCATTCACCATCTGTAGATTTTGGCATTGAAATTTAAGAGTGTTTGTGTTGGGGAGTTTCTTTGTACTTTAATTACTTTTATTTTGAGGGGAGCTACTGTATCTAAAGCCTTTTCCAAAGATACATTATAGTTATACGTTAAACACAATGCTCAGCCAGAACTCAATTCCAGCTAGTCACAATTTCTGTAAATTTTAATGTAGTTTGGCTATCTGGGTGTTGCACTGTTCTAGCTTTAATTTGTAACCATAGTGGCAATGGATTAACAGAACAAATGCAATCAGCTTTTGAATAGGGGTAATTTAATTTCGAAGAGTAATAATTACAGTTTGGGTCTCAATAACATGCATGATAATTAGATCTAATGTAAGACTGTGAGAGTGAGTCAGGCCTTTAACAATTTGGCAAAACCTTGTCAAGTTCATTAGGAGTACAAAACATTTGCTGTCTGTGGGAATATTAAAATAATCCATTTAACACAATGTGGTCATGTTTTATCACATAAAAAGTCACCGAATTTAGTCATTAACAAAGAATATTACCAAGAAGGTCCGACGATACTACAATTATGGTTGATTTATTTTTTGTCTGATATGAGCACTACATTGTTCAGAAATTATAAAATGTTCATAAAATTGTTAATTTCTTTTAGAAGAAAGGGAAATAAAACATCCAGGACATCCATAGAAAAGAACACAGTCAGTGTTGCTGCTGTGCCCACTGTAATTTTTCCATATAAGTCCTGAAGAACATTTTAATTTAATTGAATTTTCCAGGTTTTAGAGTCATTATAAAAGGGTACTCAAGCATAGCCGTGGTTAAAGCACTGTAAGACAAGAGATTGATTGTAAATTTAAGGGACAGGGCTAAACTCAATGTCAAGGATTTGAAGCCACCGTGGTCGAACAAGAAAAGTGCTAAAAAGTTTTTCCTTTATATTGATATATGAGTTCAGATGCTGTTTAAAAACTGTGGTCATCTTTTATAACATGGTTGTATAAGTAAACAGAGATATGAATGTGTACTGAGCATGAGGTTATTAATCAAAACAGTTTTTCAATCATGTTTATGGAATGGCTTTATAGTTTTTCATTTTAATATCAGTGAAGCTCCTAATGCAGGCAACCCAATGGAGAATTTGGTTTTAATTCAGATCTAATGATTCTTTCATTGCTTGGCTGTCAGTTGATTTGGATGCTGTTACATACCTCAGTTCATGAGATGCCCCATAACCAGGGTTTTGAGTAGAAGCTAATGTAAAATAACATTTAGGAGAGAAAACAGTCTGTCATTTCAGAGTACAAGGCTGCAGTGTGGATGGTGCTCAAAAATTTGCAGCCATATTTTGGGATAAAATAAAAGTTTCCTTTCAGTCTGGTTAGAGGCAATCTCTAGTAATCCAGATCTTTCCCAAAAAATTGCCCCAATTCTTTACAAAAGCTATAATGCACTCATGAGGCCTCATATAGGGTAATGTATATAGTTTTGGTCTCCATATCACAAAAAAAGACATAGAAGCACTACAGATAGTCCACATGAGTTATGACTAGGCTGATTCCAGGACTATGAGCTTTGAGAATAAATTAAAGGAACTGAACCTTTTCAGTGTAAGCAAATGGAGTTTAAAAGGTCACATGGCTGAAGTTTCTAAAATTATGAAAGGATTAGTACAGTGGGCCCCAGATGTTATTCTACAATGAATCCTTCAGCAAAAACACAGGGGCATAGTTATCACTGTAAGGACTTGTTAAGAGCAAATTTTGCAAAAATATTTGAAAGTTTTTCTTCATGTAAAGAAACATAGACACGTGGAATAAATTACCAAGTAGTGTGGCAGATGGCAGGATTTAGGGATCTTCTAATCTTAATTAGGGTTAGGGTTATATTATTTTGGACAATCCAAGTGAATAAGATGAATGAGCTTGTTGGGCTAAAAGGCCTGTTCTCATCACAATTGTTCTAGTTTTGAATTTCTATACCAGGTTGCTAACCAAGCAGTGAAGGGAAAGCAACTTGCTGTAGACTGCATTCATATCATAACATTAACAATCTCAGCTCTACATAATCCACCTTAGAGTCACAGTGGCCTCGAACCTGTCCCTTCAGCTATGGGTACAAGGGAGGAAGCCCTTAACTGGGTACCAGTCTAGGGCTTCTGAGTGAACCATTGTAAGGTCCCCACTAACAACTGGGGCAATTTGAAATTCAATTTTATCAGCATGTCTGTGAGAGAAAAAACTTGCAGGAAAACCGATGCAGACATGGGAAACCATGCCGAGTCCACTAGGACAATAGCAGGGTGTGGAATTTGAAGCCTGGACACTGAGTCTGTAAGGCAGCAGCACCACCCACTGCACCACCCTTTAGACTACATTGCCTCCATCTAATCTTGCTAAGGGCCCAACACATTTTTATTTAGATTTGGTAGACATAGATATGAAGGTCTTTCTAATACATCAGACTGCAATTAAATAAAATTGTTCTGACATGCAGAAAAAGGTTAGCTACTTCATTATCAGCAAGGGAGTCCAGTTTAGCCTCAATTTCAGAAACCTTGTTACCTAGGAGGCTTTTTGCTGAATGTGCACAATTTAGAATTTCAAAATTCACAGGAGTCTCAGAAGATATTTTTGGTTTAGGACCAGATTGGTGGTGATCTGAGTGCTAAGAGACTAAACTTTGACTTCTCAGAGCTCCCTTCTCATTGTTAGCCATTACTGCTGTTACCAATGTGGACTGATGATTTTGCTGTGCACTGACTAAAATGGGCTCTGGAGAAACTGAAGCTAAGTCAAAATGGATCTGACAGAATCAGCAGCCTTACATCACTTAAGATCAACCTGCACATTAAATATTTTTTAACATGTTGACTGCTACAGTGAAAAACAGATAAATTTGTTCCTTATGCCAATGTAAAGTATACTAATTAAGTGCATTTTGTTATTGCGCCATGATATAAATTTATTTACACTAAAAAGTGTTTATTTGAGCTACCTAGTAGTTGGCACATGGAACAGAAAATTATTTTGTATTTCAGCTCTGTAATAACTTGGCTGGGTTTAGCAACTTAGATCTTGCACAATTTGTTGCACTTGATTGTCATAGTTTCCATTTGAATGTCACGGTGGTGAAACGTTAAGCATTGAGAGATATTCAGATGGTAGTAGTTAAATATATGTAATTATTTTTGTAAAAAATAAATGATATTCAAAATGTGCCTAATAAGAAAAACAGAAAGTGAAGTATTCTGCTTTATGACTCTGCAGTGATTTTTCATTTGTTTTTCAGACGCCCACTATCCTCTGTCTTAATGTGTTATCTGCAAATATGCATGTATATATTTGGCTCTACTAGTTACCTCATAAAGATGATTTATGAAATAACTCGCAGCTGGCGTCCATTTATAGATCTCCTTCTACAAGTTAATTCATATTTAGCAGTCAACATGCTCAGGTCAGATAAGACATTTATTTATTAGCTTGTCATTTTTCACTTCAGGGAAGAAGTTATTATTATTTATCCTTATTTTTTTTTGTTTACCGTATGCTTGAAATGGGCAGGTACACACTGGCACTCCATCCTGGCACTTCCTTTTCTTGTGCGATGAGCCATGGTAGTTAATGTATGTGTACGGGTTCATACCAGCACTTCACCCCACATTAACAACCCATATTTAGAAAAATAATGTGTTCTTTCACTGAGCTTTTGAACTTTCAAACCCACAAGGGGAAGCTCCAAAGATCCTGGATTTTGATGCAATCCATGCATAACAGAGCACTCTCGCACATTCACCATTTATGAAGTTGGCAGCTGCAATGTAGTTAGCTGTTCCTAGTGGCATGGTCCAGACTGATTCTTGTCATGATACCACTAATGTTACACTTTATAAGCTGGCACCGACTGGGGCACGGTGTCCAGGAAAATTGATATTTCTCAAAAGAATAAAACAATACCTTACCCACAAATTCTTAATTTTCTTTTGGTTTGCTCCTTCATTATAGATTAATTAAATTACAGTAGCCTAATCAGCCATCAAAATCCACAGATTCTACACTATCATTTCAAGTGCCAGTAGGAAGCTTAGTATATCCATAAATGCCTCGGGCATTTTGCTGTCACTTCAGCATATCTGCTACCCATCAACATCACGTCTATCAGAGAGTATGCTGTACCTTCTTGGCATTCTTGCATCCATTTTAACTTACTGTCATGGTGAAGTTGGAGCGAAACCAAAAGCGTGCCATTCATATAATGTTTGATGCTGTACAAACCTATTGGAAGTAGGCCCAACCACACTTGTCCAGGGGTGCTGTTGGTACAGTTGCAATCCAACATGGCAACAGACACAAGGAAGAAGCTCTATTTAGGGCTATAAACGTAACTCAATGAAAAGAAGTCAACTCATTTTCTGAGTTATAAAGAAGAAATAATGCCACAATGGATGGATTGATGGATGCGTACTTAAGTACAGAATAAGAAATAACTACTAATCTACACTCAGGATTTTTTTCGTTGCTTTTAATCAGAATGTTTTAGTCCATTGGTTTGAAGGAATTTTGTAAGCTAATTAAATTTTTAATTACATTTTGCAAATTAATAAGCCATTTAGTCTTCCAGTATAAATTGCCTGTATATATTACTACTATACTGTACTTACTAATGCTCAGGCCTTGCCTTGACTATTAAATACATATATTTGTTGATTGTTATTTAAGTATTAGTTAAGAAAATAAATCTAAATGTAAGAAAATTAAATATACAGGTAAACAAGAAGCTACAGTATTATAATGGAAGTGACAGACACATTCTCACTCGCCTAATGCCAGAGCGATTGTAATGTTTGCCTATCTTCATCTGCTCTTGTGCTTCCACTGGGAGATTTTTTTTCCTTCCTAGGCCTCCGGTGACAGTTTTCCAAATGGCTGCTTAGCTCTGAATTTACCGTTCTTGATTTTAGGGCACTGCCAGTTCCATTCTGATCACTAATATTGTAAAAACTTCCTTGCGGCCTGTATCCTAGTACAGCTTGTACCCATGGGCGATCTGTGGAGCAAACAACTTTATTTAACAGTGCTTAATGAAAAGAACATGCAGAGTAAATCTTTACTGTGCCTACTTGATAAATTGTCGGCTCTGACAAGAAATTGTCTGTCTGTCACTATTTATAGGTGCACAGTGAATAACAGAGTAATAAATATAATGAGGCAGGGGTGCAGGTTTTATTTTTTCCCTTCTGTCTTATGTTACTCCAGAGGGCTAAGTGATTTAGTGTAAACACCACAGAATTGAACCGTGCCGATAGCTGTCTTCACAGACTCCCTTACAGAGCTGCTTACACTAACTAACTTTAATTTTTTTTCATGCCTTTCTGTATTAAAAGTCACTTCCCGCTACTTCATAGATTATTTTTAATCCATTCAACTTTAGTGTTAAATTTCACCCCATTCTCAATTAGGTAGCTATCTAAGGTTCACACAGTGAGTCTGGGGTGGGGTTTGAACTGACAGCTTTTTGGTTGAGGTCCATTGCCTTACCCACTTGGCTACATTTTCAAAAATTCATAATGCATGTGAATTACAGTGCAATAAATAATAAATTGAGAGCATAAATAAATAAACAACCCCTAAGTTCTAAATCTTATCTCCAGCTATAATGAATATCATGGTTCACTGAGGATCAAAGACTGTGAAATACATAAACCACAACTAAATGGCTGGTTTACCGGGCGTAGTTTTTGATTGCAAGGTGTAATCTGCCAGTATGACTTCCCCTTGCTTTGTAATTTACTGATGGTAGAGAGCTTCATCCAGATAAACCAAAGCTAGTAGAGGTTAATATACTTCATGTTCCTTGAATTGTGCACCCCAAGGGCGTTAATTTTAACTTGTGGCCTGGTATGACTGAGTGTGAGTGGTCATATTAATGTTTCCTGCATTTGATTGCTTTGCTCCTGGAGCTTCCTGGATAACCTGCAATACAGAGAATGGAATAAGAGGGTCTGAAAATGAAGAGATTTGCATTAAAGTCTAGTCTGTCCATTTCTGGATTTTTTCACGGTCTTCCTGGTCTAGTCTGATTCAAGACACCTAATTTAATATCATCCTCGAAATTAACAAACTGCTAGTTAAGCCAATAGACCAATTGGTCCCAACTCAAACACATATTTGACCTCTTAATTATTGGAAAAGTCCTTGTTTCACAATAAATTGTTTTCCCTGTTTTATCAGTTTATCAGCATCCATCTTTTATTCCAAATGATATGTTTGTGGGTGTCGGACTCTGGAAAGTAGGAACCAATTCTGAGCTGGATGCTGGTTTACAACTTAACATTAAGTTGTTTCAGCTGAGTTATTGCAGTCACGGTATTTGTCGGAGTAAGCATGTGGTGCTCTTGGATATTTCTTTTAAACATGCCAATCACAAGAATTTCATTACTCTCTGGCCCTTTGTCCTATTATTATCATGTTCTGCTTTCATGAGATATTTTGCTAATCTGAGAGCAAAATCCATTCTAGTAAGGCAGCTCCAAGCTGACTGCACACTGTATGCCTTTCAGTCACCATTTCTAAAGCAAGCATTCTAAGATTGTATTAATCTGGACAATCTCACTTTCATTTCTCTAACCTGAGTATGGCAGACACTGTGGTCATAGTGCTTAAGACTTTCAAACCCTGAGATCATGGGTTCAACTCCTGCTACTTACACCATGTGACCATGAACAAGTCACTTCACCCGCCTGTGCTCCAGTTCGAAAAACAAAAATAACTCTTTTTTGTTCTCAAATGGTTGGAGTGATGTTGGATAAAGGCATCAGCCAAATAAGAAAACGTACAGTAAACTGGTTAGGAATTAATAACAAAAAGCATGGTGTCTATGAATTTGTTAGAGCCCTAGCTATCATATAAGAATCACTTTGGGGATTAGAGACGGCTTAGCTGTTAAAATTAGCATCTCACAGAGTGGGACTCTATTCTTGTAGCTCTCAGCAATTGTTATCCAAATTTCAAGTGCGCTGCTTCAAAGTTGGATGGTGCAGTGGTAGCAGTAAGGAGTCCAGGGTTCATGTCACGGGTGCTCATTGTGTGGAGTTGGCATGTTCTCTCTGTGTGGGCACCCTATGGGTGCTCAGGTTGCCTCCCAAAGTCCAAAGACATGCGAGTTAAGTGAGTTGGCCCTAGCGTGGGTGTGTTTGCCCTGTGATGAACTGGTGCCCTGTCTAAGGTTTGTTCCTGCCCTGTGCTAGCTGGGATAGGCTCCGGCAGACCCCTACAACCCTGTTCAGGACTAAATGGGTAAGCAGATGCCTGACTGACTGCTTTAAAATGATAAGAAAATTATTTTATATCCCCATCACTTGGATGAATTTCTCCTGAAAACATTGCAGCAATTAAAAAAAATGTAATCTAAGATGGTGTCCATGTACAGTAACCACCTGCTTGTCCAGGAGTTTAAATATGCAGGTTTTAGGGGTATCAGGGTCTCCATAGTGAGGGTGTCAACATGATAGTGCTGCCATGATGTAATGACACTGGAGTATGGCAACTCCACTGTGGTACTGTGGCGCCACACATTCATCCATGCAAAGCGTTATGATACACAGTAAGGTAAGCTTTGACAAGTGATATTTGCTGCTTGTGCTGTCAGACAGTGGTGACATGTTGCACGTTGATCACACATGTAAGCGAAAATTCTCACCATACTCTTTGTACTTAAAAGACTCATACGTACCCCAGAAACAAAGAGTTAGCCCCCCTGCCATCCAGCAAGTGATATGAAAGCGTTCAATGTCATACCAGCAGACTACCCCAAGGCCATTACGCTGTTAATTCCCATACAGTCATCTCTGCCTGACTTCTGACCCTGACTCCATTATGTAAGCAGGCACGCTGCCAATCAATTTGCATTAGCAATTCAGTTTTACTGTCTTATTGTTACTTATTTTGCCTGATAGATGTTGAATGTTTCCATGTGATATTTCTTTATGTCTTCATTTTCTACTCTGAAACATTTACACATGTATGAATGTATGTATGTATGTATGTATGTATGTATGTATGTATGCATTTATTTTTAATTGTCACTGTGGTTTTATTTGTTGGTGCATATCAACACACAGTTCTCATTGTACATGTAAAGTATAAAAACAATAAACTGAACTGAATTATTTATTGACTGGTCTTGTCTAGAGTAGGCATTCCTGCTGAGACAGCAGTCTGGAGATGTCATGCTTAAGGAAGACATCCCATACACTGTTATATCTGTAAACACAAATGCAATCACAGACATATAGCACCTTTCACAGCAGGCGCCATTGCAATGCATTATACAAAGCAGCTGAAAAAATTCCAGTGTTAGGCACATCTGAGGTTGAATCCTGACTTGTGTGCAATGCGGCCATGATAATAAGCTCCATACCCTTCAACCATGCTATTTGTTATGTCATGAAGTTACAACGTTGGGCATACATAACTATAATATCTAAGGGGTTTTGTTTAATCCAGGTCAGGGCTGGTTGGCGGGATGAAGCCTATCTCACCAATATTAGACACATGGCAGGAACCAATCAGAGGGCACACAGCCACTCACACCAATCAGCAGGACAATTTAAAACCACCAGTCTACCAGGAGTCAAACTCAGTCTTATCAAGCTGTGAGACGGCACCCCCTAATCACCGCACCACAGTGCCATCCACCCGCAAGCGGTTATGCAGAAGATCAGAATAGGCAGGTTTTAAAAATACAATAGAGAAAATAACATTTTGAAAGAGCTCTGCGGAAAGATTTAAAGACTAATTCTGGAATAACATCAATGGCAGCCCTATCGTCTTGATCTCACAGGGGCAGCTTGAATTCTTTAGACGCATACAAGAGCAGGCACCACTCCCTGTGGACCTACAATCAAGATGACAGACGTTTCCTGATGCCTGGTCGCCTAATCTGCACTATAGAGGGTGGCCCAGCTTTCTGGGTCATGTTGTCCTTCACGATACGTTTTACTGTGTGTGATTTGCATAACCCACAAATCTATAGTAATGATTTATTTAGATGTAGTACTACTCAATGGCATACTGTAAATATGGCCTTTGGTGCAGCGGCTGATGTAGGGCCCAGGCGCAAAGACACAGAAGCAGGTTATGAAAATGTAAATATGATCTGTTTCTTATCACAGTCACTTATTATAATTTATTACAATCGCTTGCCCTGGCAAATATAAATCTTTTTCCATTCTCTATTCTAGTGCCTCAATTTGTATATTTTTCTGAGGCTGGATTTTATAAAAGGGAAGAAAAAACCTAATTAGTAAATTACTCTTTTGAGGAGTGAAATATAGGTCATCTCAGAATGAAAATGATTGTCCTAATAGGCTTTAAGCATTAATGACAAGCAATTAATGAGCGATTCAATACAAACTATTGCTAAAGCCCAGTAATTGCTTTACAGATAAGAATTAAGACTGTTTTGTTCGTTTAAAAAATAGGTTTCTTTTTAATTATCATTAAAGGCCTGTTGTTTTTCCCCAGTGGAAATGATGACTTACAAAAGCTCTGCTCAAATAAAGATGTGTTTGAAACTCAAACAAATTGACAAAAGGGATTACAAACCTCCGGATGCACAATGGGAAAATGGCCTTAACGGGTCCTACCTGGCGCTGGAGTGTTCACATGTTTTTATTACCGTGTCTCAGTTTGATAACAGAATTTGTGCCTTTCCCATTTCCCATTTCCTCTTCCTTTATTAAAACTCTCCTTTCAGACCATTCTTTCAAATAAACAAAATGTCATAAAAATCCTTTGAAACATAACAATAGTTAAATGGCAGGCTAGTTTAATTGTTGATTCCAAACTGGCCGTCATGTAAATTCAAATAAAAGGAGTGTGCGTCACTGGCCCTGTCCAGATGTGTTCCCTGACTTATGTCCAGTGTTTCTGCAGCACCCCCATACTCCCCGCTCCCCACCAATTCTGAACTGGATCAGGCAGTTTTGAGAAAAAGATGACATAATATTGTAAGTGCTATGGACGACATAGCGGTTATCACAACTGCCTTGTGGATCCATTACCCTGGGTTCACATCTCCCTCCTAGGCAGAGTCAATGTGGAGTTTACACTTTTCATCGTGTCTATAAGAGTTTTTTCCTGCAGATCCTCTGGTTTCCTTCCAACATTGCAAAGATGTATGATTAGGTTATTTGTCAATTCTAAATTTGCCCCGAGTCAGAGTGGGTATAAGTGGGCCCTGAAATGGATTGATGTTCCATCCGAGGTTGTCTCCTGCCTTGTGTTCAGTGCAGCCAGGATAATAGGCTCCATCCTCACCATCCATGTTAAATGTTATGTCATGAAGTTACCATGTAATTGGCGGGCACACTGATATTTACAAATGGGTTATCTTGAACACTTGTGTAGATGGCTGTTTACTTGGCTGAAAGGTTGCACCACATCTGCAATACCATTGCGAATGTTAACAAAATGGCACTTTCCACAAACACACATACTGGTACTTTTAAAGAATTGAGAAATTAACATCCATCCATCCATTTCCCAACCCATTGAATCCAAACACAGGGTCACGGGAGCCAATCCCAGCCAACACAGGGCACAAGGCAGGAACCAATCCCGGGCAGGGTGCCAACCCACTGCAGAGAAATTAACATACTTATTTATATTCAAAAAAATTTAAATATCTTGTCTTCTCTAATGTAAATATTTTGGGATGGTTGGGGCAGGCATTCTAGGTGTATTGATTGAGGTTTTGGCCTTCAGACCCTGAGGATGGGGATTCATATCCTGCTACTGACACTGTGTGACCATGAGAAAACCACTTCACTTACCTGTGGTCCAGATGTATCACAAATGTTGTAAATAGCCTTGGATAAAAACTGTCTAATCTGCTTAATACAGACCAGGGTTGCGGAGGGGCTGGAGTCTATTCCAGCTAACATAGGACGCAAGGCCATCACAGGGCCTTGCAAATTGCAAATTGACTTAACCTGCATCTCTTTGGACCATGGGAGGAAACCGGAGCACCCAGATGAAACCCACACAAACACGGGGAGAACATGTCAACTCCACACAGGGAGGACATGGGACAAGAACCTTTTTCTTCTTACCGTGTTGTCCTTGCATGAAGTTGTCGGCTGTAAGTGTAATACTTTGGCTCGGGTCTATCAGTGGTTTAAATTAGGGTGCAGGTGCAGGAATAACACACAACTATTGAGTTATCCACCACTGAGCAGTTTGGGGTAAGCCTGTTCCAGATGTATCAGGCAGGAAACAGAAACCAGCACTGAATGAAGTGCCAGTCAATCACTGGGCACAGGCAGCAGCAAAAGTGAGAAAAAAAAGAACTGGCAGCTCTTCCCTGCTGTTTTGGCTTCTTCATCATCCTCCTACATATGTAATGTTCTAGACGCAATGCTGATATTACAATTTCTTCTGAGATCTGAGAAAGTAAGGGATCCCCTTTAAGGCCCAAAAGCATGCTTATATATTGAAGCCATTTTAGAAAGCATGTGGGCTTTGGGAGACCCTCAGAAGTGCAAAAGCTCATTGACAGGGCAGTTTTTATTTCTAAATACAAGTTGCTAGTGAGGCTGGTATGCATAAATGAACTCATGGTACACCTAAGGACAAATGGGGCAAATACTGGCCCACTTAAAGTTCTGGGCACACTGCCCATTCCGATTCACCATTTCAGTTTAACACATGCATCTTTGGGATATGGCAGGAAGGAGAAGTATCAAGGAATATTCACAAGACTCTGGGAAAAATTCAAATTCCATACTAGGATTCAATGTCAGTCTCCTGGAGCTGACAGACAGCAGTTCTAACCCCTACACCACCATGTCACCCACAAACCATGGTCATTCAAGCCTCAACTATTAAAACCTGATTGCTCTCTGTGTCTCTATACATCTCCTACAATGTCTTCTCTCCGCCACTGCATCAAGAGCTGCCTGTAATCCTGAGGCTATTCTAACCTGAGTGTTAAAGGAGATTTCCACCAGTGTAACCATACGTTTAAGCCATCTTTTACCTCTAATTTTCTTTTAATTAGTATTATGGATTTCTGACTCTATTGATTGCATTCATCAAAGCACCCGGTATTAATAATAAATGTGACATTTCATATAGCAGAAGCTACTTTGAAGAAATCAAACCTTTTCACTTTATAACATCAAATACTCAAACATAAGTAAGAATTTTATTGTTATTATCCATCCATCTAATTTCTGAACCCACTTTTCCCATTGCTGGGTTTTAGGGAGCTTGACCCTGTAGCATTGGTAGAAGGCAGATGGCAGTACATATGGACGGTTAACTCACACTCACTCATACCCCGGCTGGATGTACATGTTTGGGATATGGAAGGAGTCTGAAGTGCCAGGAGAAATACCAGGCATGGAAATGTGAAAAACCCCTCACAGATAGTGAGAAGATTGGGATGTGACCTCAGGGCTCCAGGTCTGCACCACTGTGCTACCCTTATTAAGGATCTTACTCTGGTTTACTGTAGTCATGAACAAGGGGTGGATCTTTCATCCTTCCAGTCGTTCTTTCCCATTGCAGAGTCACGGGCAGCTAGTTGCGTCACATCCAAGCCTGAAACCAACTGCTCCACCACAAAGAATACAATCCCAGGGCCAGTTTACAGTTGCCAACTAAGCTAACATGTGCATACGTGGTGGTAGTAGTAGTAGTATTAATATTGTCATGTGTTCAGTGAAATTCTTAACTTGCATGTCCAACCAACATGCAGCACATTACCACACCATGATAAACAAGAGTGTAATAAAATACAAAACTTCAGCTGAATTCACAGAATAACAACAATTCAACTAACCTGACATACTCCTTACTAATAATAATAAGGAAAGGGGAAGGGGCCCAGCAGTAAAGACTGATGCCGATATAATAATAAAAAAAAAAAAAATCAGTCCCACAACTTGTCATTGGTTTAAGTACAGTATGAGCTCCTGAGCCAAAATTTATTATTTAGCACAAGGATTTTGTATGTGAGGGGAAACCCCCACAACACAAAGAAATACTGAAAATTGTATCCAGAAAGTGACCAAGCAGAAAATTCAATCCAAATGAAATCTAGGTCCCTAGAGTAGTGAGGCAGCAGTGTTACGCCCGGTGTTTCTGTGCTGCCCCATATTGGAAATCATTAATGCTAATTGCTGGCTCCCTAGTTAGCACAGCTCTCAGCTCCAGGAGATGTGGTTTGTATTTGGAGCTTTTCATTTTTTGTGTGAAGTCTGCATATTCTTCCATTTCTCAGTAATCCTCCAAGTACTTTCAGTCTTCCACCCACATCCCAAAGTCAAGCTTGTTAGGTCAACTGTCAATTTGAAATCTGTCCAGTTAGTGTGAGTGTGCACATGGTTGTGTGCATGAATGTGTCTTGTGATGGAAAGGCTCCAGTCCACCTATGATATAGTATTGGAGGTACTCATCCATCCATCCATCCATTTTCCATACCTCCATAAGTCTACCAAGATCAGGGTTGTGGAGAACCATAGGGTTGGTTCCTGCCTCGCACTCTGCACTGCTGGGATAGGCTCTGAGTCTTGTTTGCTTAATTAGATATAATGGGACACAAAAATTGGAAACAACAACAACATTTATTTATATAGCACATTTTCATACAAAAAGTAGCTCAAAGTGCTTTACATAATGAAGAGAAGAAAAATAAAAGACAAAATAAGAAATTAAAATAAGACAACATTAATTAACATAGAAAGGAGTAAGGTCCGATGGCCAGGGTGGACAGAAAAAACAAAAAAAAAACTCCAGAAGGCTGGAGAAAAAAATAAAATCTGTAGGGGTTCCAGGCCACGAGACCGCCTAATCACTGCCATTTTAATACATGCAGCCATAACTCTAAAGCAATATTTACACCATCCATCAATCCACCTACTATTAATCCACTTAATTATGGACCTGTACTATAAACAATTTACAGTTAAGAAAAAATGCTTGATAAGCCAAACTAAAGTGAGTAAAGCAAGAATTTGTGTACACGTGCTGATCTGAATGTTCTGGAAATGTACTATTCCTGAATTTTGCATATAGAAAATAATTGATTTTTAGCATATTTGTTGTTGAACTAAACTTGATTCACATTCAATTTTTAAATATATGTAACATTTGTGCCAATTTACTTTCTGTTATAAAAAAATGATTTTATTTTATATCTTGCACGGTTTTCAAATACTAAATTTATCCAACACATTTAAGTGCAGCCATAATGTAATGAAATGTCCTCTTCCGATGTCCACAGTCACCAGTTTATAACATGCATGTTGTTTCTGTTTCTGATTCTCTTTCCTCCCAGGTCAATTCTCAAAGAATACTTAGGAAGACAAAAGTACCTCCTTAATGGAATACGCTGTTGTGTTAGACATGCCCGCTTGCAGCAGGTGGACTATGCTTCCTCAAGGTTTCATGTTGACGTTGGTCCTTTGGTATTCACTATACTGGGTCTCGGTTTCTGAAGCCACAATTCAGAATGTGGAGATGCAAACTTCTTCACCCTTTCTGAATGCACACGTCTTCAATCCTGCACTGTCTTCCTCCCCGAATCAGAATGCTTCACTTAGTGTCTCTTGGGTGCCTTCTGAACTTCTAATGGAATCCAAAACACCTTCCATTCAAGTTTTACCTACTGATTTAACAAGGGGATTTGAGCAAACACAGATGAAGGATTCAGAAATATCCCAGCAGAGTGCTGAAGATGGACATGAAGTGCTTCTTCCACAACCCAACTTTACCTTCTCGGAAGAAGTAAAAGGCCTGCTCTCTCCAGCATACAATGAAAGCAAACTTCCAACTGATAGCAGTGATGAAAATAGACCCACCACTGTGCCACTGTACTCTAGAACTGTGCCACCGCTGGAGTTTACTGAAACCAGTAGCAAGTTTGATACATCCCAAAAGAAATATCCTGAGCACACCACTTTTCCGGTTTATACTGTCAGCCAGACCCGAAAAACATTGAGTGCAACTAAGACTGTTCCCTTGGACCCACAAAGAAAAAGTAATGCCACCATACCTGTGCCAGAGGCTGGCAACACAGACCCTGCTATATTTCGTCAAGTACCTGAATTGCAGTCCGGTGTAGCTACTTTTGACACTTCAATGATGGAACCAACTACAGCACAACATAATAATAAGCAGGAACCACTCACTGTGACAACAGCAGACCCCAGTAGGACAGTCTGGGCCAAAACAAGTGCCTCCAGTGGTACCACTTTGGGACTGCATCTTACAACGGACAAAATAATATTCTTCAATCAAACCAGTAAGGATGTGACCGGAAATGAAACTCCAGACATTGAAGCCCCTACAGGTAAGAATTTTTGGTAACCCTTTAGGTGAGGCACTACCTGTAATGCATTTATTAGTCACATGCAGATACATAAGTCATTAACAAGGGCTTCTTTTTGGTCTTACTAAATAAAAGCATAAAAAAACACAATGATTAAAAAAATCAAATACAAAATGATAAAACATGTGCTAAGCCAACACCTAACCACACAGGAGAGCCAAAAACAAACAGAGAGCACAGCCGAGAAGGAACTAATGCCACTGCGAAAGTGTAGTGGCAGAAGAGACCCTTAAAGAGATCCCTAGGTGCTGCTACAATGCTGATTATAGCACCTGAGCCCATCCATCCATCCATTTTCCAACTCGCTGAATCCGAACACAGGGCCACGGGGGTCTGCTGGAGCCAATCCCAGCCAACACAGGGCACAAGGCAGGGAACCAATCCTGGGCAGGGTGCCAAGCCACCGCAGGACACACACAAACACACCCACACACCAAGGCCAATTTAGAATCACCAATCCACCTAACCTGCATGTCTTTGGACTGTGGGAGGAAACCGGAGCGCCCAGAGGAAACCCACGCAGACACAGGGAGAACATGCAAACTCCACGCAGGGAGGACCCGGGAAGCGAACCCAGGTCCCCAGATCTCCCAACTGCGAGGCAGCAGTGCTACCCACTGCGCCACTGTGCCACCCCACCTGAGCCTTGTAATAATAATAATAATTAATGAGGATATGGAAACTAGCTGAAGAAACAAAAGCAATCAAAAAAGGACAATTAACAGTTACAAAGCAATTAACAGGAAGTGTGAAAGTAAACTTCAGGATAAGACCCACAACAGACCACAACAGCAGCCATATTTTAGAATACATTTGAAAGTGTCACTGTGTCAGCTTTTAAATCTTTTAGGTGGGCCTAATTACTCTCCATTACTTAACCTTGGTACGCACAAAATAAAGGGCAAAGGCAGCATGTGAAAAAATTACTTGCAAGCTCAAAATACTAAAACCCTGAACGCGGGAGCAAAACTCTTATGTCTGCTTTTCTCACTGATGGGAGAGACATTGTTAGATAGAAAGAGCTCAAATCAAACTCATAAATGGCTAGAGAAAGAAGGAGAACACTGAACATGATGGTGAAGTCCTAATCAGAAATATCAGCTTTAGTAGGGCCATGTAGGTACAGAAAATGGATAAAAATCTGTCATCTTTGAAATTAATCCTACATGTGGAAACAATAGTAAATCCTCATATTTTCTTAATAATGTATAAATTAGCTAGTTTATTATTGTGTGACACAAAACCGTAATCTCCTGTCTGCCTCTTGCAATAAGTTGTATTTGCACATTAAATTTAGGCAAACACTGTAAGCTGCTGAGCAGTGCGAGGTACTGGTGATAGCCAATCACTCCAAAAAATCCCATCAGTAAAGAGCTGCCTGGCTTCTCCCCTGAGACTGGTCGATTTAGTTACTATTTTTATTAAGTGTGTCACCTACTTGATGCTGAAATATGATTGACCTGGTGTTTCTTTGTACTTTATAATGCCATGCTAAATATTCCAGGCACATATTACGCTGCATGAACCTGAATTTCATATACACCAGGAATTACAGTATTCGTCTGCCCATGGATTTGAATCAGAATCAGCAGTCTGTATTTTTTATTTGTTTCCATATCTCCAGACATTATTCATTATTTTATATACTTAATGGATTTTTTATTTTTTTTGGAAAAAAAATCTCTCCAAAGGAAATTGCATTTCTAAATAATTTTCATGTTAGAAGCCTGGTGAAGAATTCCAGCCCTTCCTTATGTTCATTTTTTCAGAACAGAGCAGGACTCCCTCTTTGCTGATAAAGGCATCTGTTACTTTTCAGTTAAACGTACTGTGTGGGGGTGTTCGTGTGTCTTGTTTGGGGGACTACCTGTCTTGCTTTTCCTCTTCTTGGTGTACACTCTCTCACTGCTGGTGACGCCAACTAGATTAGAGCAAGTAAAAGGACAGGAATATTGATCCTGTTTATTTGAAGAGAAGTTGTTGTATTCAATGTAGTTATAAATCATAAGAATTTTGAAAAATGAATGTTTTATGTATTGTCTACTCAATGCCAATATTGTCATTGTTCAGACAATTGGTAATTAAAATCAATCAATTTAAAAAGTAAACTAAAGTGAAAACAGGTGAGAAATGAAATCTCCATCTATAAAAATGACAAACTAGACAAAGACACATGTATGAAACTGAACAAATACTAATAATGGGGGAAATGAATTTGGATTTCTGCATGTCTCATAAGTCTGTTCTGTTTCACAGCGAAGGCCTTGTGTTCCATTTCAAGCCTACCAAAATAGGGGCAACGTTCAGTTTGTAGGACAAGGTTGAGGGTTGGAGACAGGAGAGGTAAGAAAGGAAAGGTCAGGAGATCCCACCAAGTAAATAGGGTTTGAGGTCCATTTAGTGATTGCTAGAGGGACAGGAGAATTTTTTTCTTTCCATTTACTTTGTAATTTTTCAGTTCTTCCTTTGTTGCTCCTTCCTTGTGTGTATTATTGAGAAACACATATCATTTTGGTTGAGGGATGGCCAGGCTTGAATCCCCATGTGGGTGCCTGCGGGGCATGTCGGGTATTGTAGTCCTGTTCGGTCTTGTGGGGGCTCCCAGGGTGAGCTGCAGGATTAGAGAGTCCCTGTGTCACCCGGAAGTGCTTACAGACCACATGTGCAGAAGATCGGAAGTACTTCTGGGGCGGCTAAAATAAAAGAAGTTGCCTGCCTCACATCATCGAGCCAGAGTCAGAAGGAGGTGGACAAAGCTTGTGAGGTGGTGTGGAGGAGGCAGCAACTAAGAGAAGACAGAGAGAGGACAAAGGGTTGCTTTATTGTGCCATTTATTATGCTTGTGCATACTTGTGGCTATGGTGGGAACCACGTGGGGAAGAGTTTCCCAAATAAAGACTCTTTGGCTTTTAACTTGTGTCTTGATCCTATTTGTGTTTGGGGAGCTGGAGCGCCCCCTACTGTCCACATGGTATACAGTATGTTTGGACGTTTTGTTGTTTTTCTGGACGCAGAGATTTTCTGGGATGGACCTCTCAACGTAAAATGTAGAATCAAAACAAAATCAATTCTTTGGGTCTGGTGATGATTCCTTGCAGTTCTAAGGTTGCGTGTTTCATTTCCAGCTGTTCACTGTCTGTGTACAGTTTCCATTTTATCTTGATACCCATGTGAATATTTCTTCAAGTCTCTTTTCACATCCAAAAGAAATGTAGGCCGTTGACTTTAAATGCATATTTAACTGTGCCCAGTGAAGGACAACCATTCTGTCCAGAGCTGATTTCTGTCTTGTGCCCGATGCTACTCCAAATCT
Organism: Erpetoichthys calabaricus; assembly: GCF_900747795.2. Classification (NCBI taxonomy): domain Eukaryota; kingdom Metazoa; phylum Chordata; class Cladistia; order Polypteriformes; family Polypteridae; genus Erpetoichthys; species Erpetoichthys calabaricus. Next base: position 263,719,470 of record NC_041394.2, on the reverse strand, counting down.
ATAATAAATATATAGATGAATACATTTTGAAATGTAGTCCTCAACAAGCTAAAAAAAACAAGCAAGGGAGAGCAAAGGAACAATTATTTTTTTTCAAGACAAGTCCTATTTGGCTCTTAGAAAAGTGTTAAGATCTGTCTAATATTATGAATCAATGGCTTGCTTCTTCTGTACTTTGCGTCCAATGGTGTCAGAATAGGCTCAGGACCTCTGCAAAACTCAGTTGGGTTAAATGGCTTTAATTATGTATATATGGATACAGAAAACTAGGCGGGGTAGATGGATACCAACATCCACGTTGTCCATAGCGGGTAGTCGGTATTATTAGACTCTGATGACCTGTGGAGTGAAAGGCGGGAGGTTCCCCTTTAGTGTCCTTGTGCACCCTTTCAGTTGTATGTAAAGGAGTTTGTGTACATACCAAGGACTTTAAGAAGCGCACACCCCTTTATGCACAGAGCATGCACACTTTAACATTCATAAACACTGCCCATTGTCCACTCAGTATGTTCCCCGTCAGGGTTTGGAGCATGCACCCCTTAACTTTCAGAAATGGCACTCCTCAGATGTCGATGCCCGAGGTGGCTGCCTATGTTGATTTATGGATTGACTGGCTGTGCATGGATACATTAAAGTTACACCAAGTCTTTCTTTAAAATAAAGAGGAAGGGTACACTGATAAAGCAATGCATTAAAAACAGTTTTTATAAAAACGTTGGAAATTGCAATCATCACTGAACCCTCACATCAACACCATAACATCTTTGAAGTTCTTCCAAATGCCAGGCGTTAAAGATTAAACTACATCAAAACAAGCACCTGTAAGAAAAGCTACTTTCCACAGGCCATCAAGCTCACAAATGGTTAAATTTGGCAGTCAATGCTCTGTCTGGGCACCTCCTTCCCCCCAATATCTTGTAATTTTCTTACACATAGCTAATGCTTAATTCAGTAGTTGTTATTTCAGTATTACCTGCAGTGCATTGTACTTTGTATGCATCCATTCACATTCTTGGTCTTTTACTTATCTCAGGTGTGTTTTACCAATTTTGTGTTATGTCTGTCATGTAACCACACTTGGGGAATCATTAAAAGAAAAACACAGTCAGATTCCTTGTTTGCAAGCATACTTGGCAAATAAATGTGATTCAGATTCAGACAATAACCTAACACTCAAATCAATAGTCATGAATGGATGGACTATTGCAATGAGAACACAAAACCATAAATCTAGGTGCAAACAGTGCTTTGCTTTATGTATTTTACTCCAACAAACAATCAATGTGCAAACAGTGCAGTGCAAAGTCTTCTGAATTAATAAATAATCCACAATAAAAACAAGTACTCATGGTGGATGTTAAAATCCACTAATAAATAAAGCCATAAATAAAGTAAGTTAAGATCAAGAATTAAAACACAATCAAGAGCAACAATTTTTTTTCCACCAGCTCTTGAACTCTGGTGTGACCTTCTTTTGAGCTTATCTCCTCTGCTCACCCCCTTGTGTCTGTTCAGCAGACAGAGATGCCAGAGAGTGTGTTCAGTCACCTTCGGCTCATTTCCTCACCTCCATCCTTTGGTGTAGTTGGGGACCTCTGTGCACTGCTCCCTTGTCCAACCACCATCCTTCAGTGCCCATGCAGCAGTTACCTGAGTGACTGGCTGCTGCTGCTCCTCTCCAGTGATCAGTAGGGGTGACCCTACCTTATTCCAGAAGTGTCAAATAATAATAATACATTTTATATATATAGCACCTTTCCCATGCTCAAGTTCCTAGGATGTCATGAGAAAGGGGAGAGGTAAACTTGCCTTCTTCCAAAGGAAATGGAGACACTGCTGTGCCTTCTTGGCTATCAAAGTGATGTTAATTAACAAAGTAATGTCAGCTGCCAGGTGCACACCAAGAAATTTGGGGCTCTACGCAGATTCCACCGTAGACCCCTCAATGTGCAATGAGATGTGGCCAGCATGAGCCTTCCTGAAATCACCAGTTATACAGTATCTTCCATCTTATCCATGTTGAGAGAATGTAGCACTTGGACCAGTCTGCCAATCATCGTCTCTCCATTCTATAAGCTGACGTCTGATGTCTGCTAACCAGAATAGATCTTTAGAAGGAGAAGTAGTGGCTGTCAAGGACTTCCTTTCTCAGACTATCTTTCTGTATAGGTCAGTGAAATAACATGTAACAAAATGCAAATAAGCATACGGCAACAATACGGCAGCAAATGATTTATAGTGCAATGTTTGTCATTTTACCTGATTTAAAATTAAACAGATAAGTCAATAAACTAAATTAAAATAAATAAAACATTGCTTACGCACAGAGTTGGTTTAATCTTAAACTCCGATTAACATGGTGACAAAGTCTCAGTGATGAACATATCTATTATAAGAGCAGAAGAACTTTACTGAACAGTGAACTCTGTCTTAGTCAGCTATAAAATGGTCAAAGTTATCTGGCACTATTTTCAGGAAAAAGAGAAAGGAAAAAGAGGAATGTTAAAGATAAAGTTATGCCACAATGCCATCAGAAATTTTTCAGTGTTAGAGTTTTGGATAAGTAATGTTAATGCTACAGTAAAAGAGGATAGGACCAGAACCTGACTAACATTAGTTTATAGAGGTTTACAGGTTTAAATGGTCAGTTCTGTCACATATAGTGAACTTCTTATATGTATGTGATGGTGTAGATCCTATTACATAAAGTACAGCTGTGCTTTCTTTTAAAATGTTGCCAGCAGGCTACACAAAAAGGCTAGAATAAAAAGTTAGTGAATTTGTTTGTTCATCTACATTGATTTTGCAAAATAAAATCCACAATTTTCACTTTGATGTCTACCAATTCAAGACAAGGGCTATATATGTTATGATTATGACTGAGTTGTTAAAACTTAGAATGAAATATAGTAACTAGGCCTCAAGACTTCAGCCAAGCCTAACAACAAAGTGAACCTTACCCCAAAAGTCAGAAGCAGGATTTTGCCCAGCATAGGCCCACGATAAAAAGGGTCAAAATTGAAATGTTAAAAAAAATTGAGAAAGTGAGTGGGGGAATAACAAAAAACCCTGAGCCACAAAAACAAAACATTTTATAGTCAAAGAGTTACTTTTTCAAAAATTTAAGAAAAATATAAGAAAACAAACAAGATGCAAAAAAGCACACCTAAGCAGATAAACTAATTCCAAGAACCAATAATCTAAATTCTAACCAGAAAGTCAAAAAAGCTATTTACAGAACGAAATACAAAAATTCAAGAGAGAGCTGATAACAAAAGTAAATTCTTCTAATGTCACTGTGGTGGTGCCGAACCACACAAGATGGCAAAAAGGGACCAATACAAAAAAGGGCTGCCTTAGAATTTTGTCAATCTGCTCCAAAATAGGCCTAACTCAAGGCAGTCTGACCCCAAACTGGACCAAAATGGCATACTGGCTTTAAAAGTTAAAAAATTCTTTTAAATACTCGATATACACAAAAATGCCCTTGAAAGGAGAATGTAAACCATAAAACTGCTCATCTGAGAAAACAAGAAAAATGATCAGTTAATTATTTACTTTTATACAGTGTCTTTCTAAACCATAGTCAAAGCATTTACATAGACAGTCACAGGCCGCTTTAACCACCACCAATGTGCAGCATCCACATAGATGATGTGATGGCAGCCATTCTTGCTCCATTTCTCTCACCACACATTTGCTATTAGATGGTGAAATGGTAAGACAGACAGTCATATAGAGACAGGGGATGATTAAGGAGCCATTGAAGCCAGGACATTGGGAAACACCCCTACTCTTTTCCAAGGATTCCGAGGGATCTTTAATGACCTCAGAGAATCAGGACCTCAGTTTCACATCTCATCTGATGGAAGGCACCAGATTTTTAGCACAGTGTCCTCATTACTACACTGGGGCATTGGGATCCACACAGAAACCATAGAGGAAGCATCCCCTCCTGGCCTCACCAACATCTCTTCCAGCACCAGCCCAAGCTTTAATTAGATGATTGCCCACCCAAGGACTGGCTGGACCCAAACATGCTTATCTCCAGGTGGAGTACTTGTTCTCAAGTGCAGGTGGCATGGCTGAATCTTTATAAAAGAACAACTTCTTTATAATAACAAAAAGTAGCACAAAACGGCAACACAGGAAAAATAACAAAAATAGGGCAAAATGGGTACGTCAGAAAAGGCATTCCAAAGCTAAAAAACTCAAATGCACAAACATGTAATCAGAAACCAAGAACTACTATATAAGAAAAAATCCAATAAACAAAGAATCAAAAACAACATTCACAAAATAATGCCCAAACTCCAACAATCATCAAGCTTCTGAAGGTCTCATTTACTCCTGCAGAAAATAAAGTTGGAGAGTGGTGCCTCTGCAGTTATGTCATACTGGCCACTTCTTGGGGGTTCCACAAAAAGAAACAAAAAAAAAAAACACAGGGAATGTAGCCTTGAGACACACAATGCAATACACAATGCATAACAATATTAACAAAAGTTACATAACAACTGGGTTATAAAGCATATAAAGCACTGGGTTCTGTTTCACAGCTGCAGTATTTGGAGGCACCGCCTCCTTAGGTTCAACATAAAGGGAACAAGGTACACAGAATAAAGAACAAATACATTTGTCATAAACACATAACATTGCAGAGTAGTCAATAAACAAAATATTAAATACAAAATAAAATAACAGAAAATGAACATAAATTGTAAAATTAAACTCAAAAGATGACAACATGAATAAATAAAAAGTAAAGACAAAAGAGCCAGGGTTAACCCTGGCCATTTCCTAACAATGCTTCCTTATTCAAACAAAAGCTTGACTTACATAATGACAACATAATAACCTAACAAGAGTAAGAATAACCTAAAAGCAAGCTGATTAAGAACATATATGAGCTCCACAATAACACAAGAGGACTTTGGTGGTCTTGTATTTAGCATCAGCCACAAGGTTGGCAGAGAAATATCAAATGAAGTCACAGATGATTTGAATCATGGAGGACAAGGAGGGTCAAGTTCTAGACTCATGTTTTAGGTGTTATAAGCAGTACTGTCTCTCGTTACTTCTATACAGTAGTTATCATGATTTCTACTTCTTAGTTTTAAAACTTGTGCAATATTTCATTATATTTATGATTATTGTATTATTATAGAGCCTATATATATATTATTGTATATATAGAGCCTGCAGTGCAGTAGGTTATACAGATTGTTTAATTAATGCTAATTTGGTGTTTGTATTTTTCTTACTCAGCTAGTGTTCATGGTCTTGTAGACCCGCAACATTATTGGATTTTTAAAACAATAAAAACGTAACATTTTGTGTTAAAACTACTTTAACAGATGTAGACTTTATCTCACTTAAAATGTAGACAGCAAAAGTGTTTAGTATTTCTGCTAGATCACATTTATCAATGAATGTGTTATTTTATTCTGTGATAAAATGTGATTTTTGTGTACAAATCAAAAATAAGCAAGACAAAAGAATGTGTAGTAGTAAACCAAGTGCTGATGGCACGGTGTTCAAACAATGTCAAGTATCTATCTATCTATCTATCTATCTATCTATCTATCTATCTATCTATCTATCTATCTATCTATCTATCTATCTATCTATCTATCTATCTAAAGTGTGTGTGTCCATGAAAGGTAAGGGTGAGAGGCCACCTTATGTGATCTCACCTAAGGCACTAAATGACCCAAGGTGGACTCATGACTGGAGCAAAGAAAGCTGCCCAGAGAACATGTTGTCAACAAAGGTAAATTTTGCCAATTGTCGGTTATGATTAACAATATCTGCATAGAGTGTGTGGGATTATTGCTACATCTGTTAGTAAAAACATTTTATAAGCATGCCAATTACTGTACATAACATGAAAAGAATCACAGTTGCTGTTACTTACCAGGCGGGTGCAATTATAGCAGCAATCCTGAGAGCTTGTTTTTAAATGTGTGCTATCGAGTCAGTAGCAGTTTGATCTCTGAAGAGCTGCTTTTCAGACAGCTGCTTCTTGGTTGTTTTATCTTTACAAGTGATGACTAATATGGCAAATATTATGAGGCATTTCTCACTTTCTCATATGTCCAAATGCTTAAAAAGCTCTGCTCTCATTTCAGCTTAGGGCTGGGTATGTTCTTCACATGAAGCGACCAGCTCCTTTTTAAATCCTCACTTGTATTCTTGATGTTTGTGCTGCTTATCTTAGACATTTTAAAAAGAGCGACCACATGTCCTGTACTGTCTTGGACGCCCCCATTTCAGCACCTTGAATTATACTTAAACATCCATTTGATGCATAAATAGCACGGTACATAATTTTACACACATCTTCTTGCTCCAAACATCAGTGTGTTTAATTTGTATTAATTCAACTCAAAATGCCTTTACATTGACACGCACACTAGCCCAGTACCTGCAGTTTCTAAATTCAGGGCTAAATTTAAATTATATTGCCACGCTCCATGATGCTGTTAGTAGCATAAATGACTAGAGTTATAATACAAACATATACAGATATAATACAGAATATAGTACAGATATATGCAGATATAATCTCTCTACATATAAAATTCAATGTCAGTCTGTCTGTCTGACCACTGTTCACGAGAGAACTACTTAATGGATTTAGATTGGGGTTTTTTTCTATAATTTGCTTGAACATTCTGGTTGATTTCGCAGCTTCTATCATTGCGCTATGTATCAAAGTTCGCTTGCGGTACCGATTTATTTGTGCAAATCCGAGAGACACGCAGCGGACATTTAGGGGAGGAGGGCAGGGACCTCCTCACTCACACGCCAGACACAGGTGGTTCCTTACCTCTTCTTAGCTAGCAAACGAGAGAACTACTTAATGGATTTAGATTGTTTTTTTTTTTCTAGAATTTGCTTGAACATTCCAAATGATTTTGCGACTTCTCTCATCGCGCTAAGAATCATAGTTCACTTGCAGGGGCGATTTATTTGCGCTCATCTGAGACAGAGGCTGCGTGCCAGGGGGAGTGGGAAGCGTGAAGTCAGGAGTAGGGAGCCGGGCAGGGCCCTCATCACTACTACACAGGCGGAGTCGTGGGGGATAGCTAGTATACAATATAATACAGATATATACAGATGTAATACAGAATATAATATAGATAGATACAAATCTATATTACTAAACGAAGGTTGTATATATGCACGGACGCCGGACGCCAGACGCCAGACGCACCGAAGCGCACACGTACTGCAACTCAGCGCCCCAGAGTCAAACCCAGCGGCTTCCCAGACTCAGTAGGTAGCCCAAACAACACAACACAACCTGTAAACTAAACTTCAGGACACAATACAACCGCCGCCCGAACGCGCACACCACTGCATATAAAACCTTCATTTAGTAATGTTTACGAAGGTTGTATATATGCACGGATGCCAGACGCAACCCGTGCCAAAAGCACACGCGCATTCGCACTCGCACAGCGCCCCAGAGTCAAACCCAGCGGCTTCCCAGAGTCAGTAAGTGGCGCCCAAACAACACAATACAACACAACCTGTAAACTAAATTTGAGGTAAAGTGTGCACGCCAACAAGTTGTCATGGTGACATATTTAAACATAGACATAGAATAACTAGACGCCTCATGACTAGCAGAATCATATGTCAACATCGCCGCCATATTGTGAGTGGCACTGCTGTGGAGTGAAGTAATGAATAATGTGCTGCTTGGGATTGTACAAACCGCTGTACGCTCCAAACCAGATCCTGGGGGATTACATTTCATAGGTAAGGCTGAACAATTGTTTTGGTTATATCTGGCCATTAGAAAATCCCGTTTTATAATCTTTACTTTAGCTAAGCCAGGCTAAGCTAGCAAAACTATGCATTTATGTTCTCAAGTGAGCCTCCAAACAACGTTTTGGCTAAACGTATTTAGTCACTAACTATGTAGATTGTTGTTAGCTGTTGACATTTCTCAAACTTGATGATGTTTTTTTTCTCAACGAGCAATGTCTTTAGTTGTGCCTGTCTTCCACAAACTAAGGCTGCACCATATTGCCAGACTGAATACTCTCAAATTACAGGATCTGAGTGAGCGAGAGAAGTGTAAGTCTGGAGGAGATCAGTGAGGTTGTGGAGAGCTTTAAATGTTAAGAGCGGTATTTAGTATTGTATTCTGTAGTTAACAGGGAGCCAGTGACGTTGAGAGAGAATAGGTGTAATATGTTCAGTGGATTTACAACAGCAGGATATTATCCTGGCAGCAGAATTTTGAAGAAATTGTAAGTGATGGATACGTTTTTCTGGGATGCCAGATAGAATAGCATTACAGTATTCTATACGTGAGGTGACTCGGTCATTAACCAATACTTCAGTACTGTGTTGCGTAAGAACAGGACAAAGTCTGGAAATGTTTCGAAGATAGAAGAAGGCAGTCCCCGAAATGTTACTTATATGGGACGAATGATTAATAATAATAATTATTATTATTATTATTTAATAATTGCCATTATTAGTGTATAAATGGATATAAATAATTGCATTTAAACGATTCACCAAAATCTGTTGTATATAAACGATACTGTTTTAAACGTTATTGTTTTTTCATCAGAAAACCTGGTTTCCACGTCTACCTGTATTAGTTTAAATGGCACTTTTGCCACTCGCAATAAGGCTGACGCGCTGACATATCGTGTCTACTGGGAAACTCAGTGAATGCGCTGTCTATCTATATATGTCTATGTATTTAAACTTGAGGTAGTGGTGACTACTGACAGTGCCAGCAGTCAGCTACTCTACAGTGCCAGCGGTCAGTGTTCTCCACTCCACAGTACCAGCAGCTACTCCACTACATAGTGCCAACAGTCAGTGTGCTCTAATCCACTGTGCCAGCACTATGTGTGGCAGCTGTCAGTGTGGCTTATTTGAATCACATTAAGGTAATTCAGTGTTAAGTAAGTTCAATTGTGATTCCTAACAGCAAGCGACTTCTAGCTAACAACACACCCATAGAAAAACAAAAACAAGACTGCATAGATAAAAACAATGAACGAAGGCGCCTACAACGCGCTTCTGAAACACCAGAACCAAACGAGTCACGGCTCCAAAAAGAAACAGCTTTAGTACAAATATATTTATTTAATTAAATGAAAACTTTCCCAGGACACTCCCACCCTCCATGATTTTTCATCCCTACAAAGATTGGAGGGAACAGAAAGTAATTGCCATTCTTAGATTTGCCATTCTTTAGAGAATCGGGGGTTTACTGGTATAATATAGAATATAATACAGCTATATACAGATATAATACAATGTAGAGTCTGCGGTGCTGTGCCTCCTTTTGTTTGTGGTTGTCACCATCAAGGAATTGCTCGGGTCACAGCATCATCTGCCTCAGGGGTTTGCTCAGGGATACACTCCCCCATACAGGTGCTATCCTCCATGAAATGGGATCAGACTCAGCCTTCTGGATCATGCAGACTCTTCTAATTAGTACTTACTGCCTACCTGTTCTAATAATTACAGCTCTGATTCAAAACAGTAATTAAACCCACGAGGTAGAAGGCAGCCTCTCAGTTTCACATGTGGGGCTCTCTTGCAATGCCAACAGGAGCATTATGAGAAAATATGAATTGAGGAGATGAAAGAAAGCAATTAGGAAAGCTGTTACAGTGGTACCATTGACACCCATCAACCACTGTAATATGTTTTCAGTACATTTCTTTTTGAATTAGAAGAAAACCACGGCGGACTGGGTCGGTTTAGGGAATGTTGTTCCAAAGGCTCCTAGGGTGCTGCAGTATTAGGTTTGAAAGTGTGGAAATTATGGTTTTAATTTCAGGGATGCTGTTGTCAATGATCCTGTGTCACCATTCCAGAGTTCCTGGTTTGAATCCCAGCCTCATCGCCATTTGTGTTGATTTTTCTTCAGTGGCCTTCCACACCTTAAACATATTCATGTTGATTTAATTGGCAACATTAAAGTGTCCCTACATGAGTGTCCTCTATTATAGATGGCCTCCATATTCACTGTTGGTTTCTGCCAGATGTTGCCAGGATAGGCTCAGGCTCTGGTAACCCTACAAACAACTTGGTGAATCAAGTTCAATGTCATATGGGTGGATTTAGGGACATTTTGTTGAAAAATTGCAGCTATCTGTATATTTATAAGGAGCTGGACATGGCCTTTGCTCCCCTATCCTTTCTCTATACTTATTGTATACCTCAGGTAGGTCAAGGACTTGCCAAGTTCTGGGCAGATGCTTGTGCATTTGGAAGGTGAAATTGCTTAAAAGAGTAAGTTTTAGGGAAAAAATAAACAAGATTTCTCCTTTCTGAATTTGTATTCTTTTTTTGAAAGTCACATATAGTATCTTCTTTTAAATCTTGGTCTGCTTTTTCCCAATTTCATGCTGGGCTTACATGCCTTTTTGGGATGGTTGCAGCGATATGATTTTCTCTCCATAGTCCATAGATATGCCTTCATGTAACGTGTTGATCCTAAATTACCTCAGGACATGTGTGTCAGTGATGGACTGAATATTCCTGCCTAGATCCTGTTGCTGTTAGGCTCCTGCTTTTCACATTTCCAAAATGACAAAAAAAAGATGGCCGACGTATTTATCCTTGTAATCTTTGTACTCTCTTTCTGACTTTTGTTGTACATCAGTCTAAGTTGTTTTCAAGTGTTAAGAGCCCATTCAAGATATGTGATGAAAATCATTTATTATATTCTTGTATATCTTAAATTCCACCTGGACCTCACTGTTTGATAGGCAGCTTATATGGAGTTCTGCTTACCACTGTCCCTCAGTGTTTTCATTATTTTTCTTATTTTTACAGCACTTTTCATTACAAATACACAAAGCACTAAACAAAGAAAAGAACAGTTAAGAATGTCATTATTATTCTTATATCTGTTTCCAAGTACCCTCAAGTAGAACTTGCCTTATGTACTATTTATATGCTTTTATTCTTCTTTGATCAAGAAACAGATGGGATATTTTTAAATGAGGACCAGAAGATGAATGTTATTAAAAACTAAACCCAGTTCGACAACCAGAAAATCAAGTTGGTCTTTCATTAGACTTAAAACAAACCCCTAACCTCAAAATGGAAAATTCAAAGCAAATAAACCTTTTAACAAAATGAACTAACTAATTCTTTTAATATTTATAAGTGTGTGGCACTTACCTTCGTATCGTCACAATGGTGACATCGCACACCATGTATTTCAGGTCCAATTTCCTTAACAATGTGGTAGCAGCTGCGACACAAAATATCAGTAAAAAAAAAGTTTTTATTTTCTTATATGTTTTTAGTGTGGGTTTCCTAAATCAAAGAGTCATTTTAGGGATTTTGAAGGCTCCTTATTATGATTATGAAATTTATTTTTGGAACTTCCAACTGCATAAAAAGTTATTGAAATTGTTTTGGTTTGTTTCGTCTGCCATTTTGTATCTTGTACTATTGCTGCTACGTTTTGTTCCTGACGTCAGAGCTGTTTCATGCATTGCTAAGTCCTTGCATGTCACGACCTTTGGGTAACGAAGTGATGGGGTAAAAGGTCATCTAAAAGATCTCTTCCTTATTGTAGTTGTGGAGATAAAACCCTTTTTGTTGTGCTCGTTCTAAAGTCTTCAGTATTTTTTCATGTTTCTGACTTGTTAGCCCTGTATTATTGACCACAATTTTTGTCTCTCGTAGTGTCTTTGATCTTCCAGTTTTGGCCCTTTTCTGTTTCTTATTTCTTCCCCTGGTCATTTTTAAAATCTAGTCAGTTCACTGACATAACAAATATATTTTAACTATAGTAAAATGAAACTGAAACAAAAAACTAACGCTAAACATGGATACAGCATCCCAAAAACGTTTATAACCATATAAATCTCCACAGGGAATCTGTTGCCAAGATGACTAAAATGTAATAACTTAACACAGTCACAAAGCTTGTATGCAAAGTTCAACAACACCAGCTTTAAAGCCAATAACAACAACAATTACAACTTAGGCAAGAGAAATTAAAATTACACAGTAGAGTGATGGAACAGTGAGTAGCACAGCAGCCTTACAATTCTAGACTGGTGGTCCTCAAGTTCAGTTCTGGAGGCCTACATGTTTTCCACCATGAAGTTTCCCAAAGAAGCTTCCTGTTGTTGATGTCCTTTTCTAATTATTCTTCTCTTATTTTTGCATTCTCGAAAGAGTAGTAGTATGAGATTTACATATATAAGAAACATAACAGTATTTTTGTTTTCCTCAAAACTTTAAAAGCATTGCTTTCGTTTTATTTGTTTTAATAGTCATCTTATTTGCTTGTTAAATTGTATCCAAAAATTACAATTAATGATGGATGGAGCAGACACAGAAGCACATGTTACAAGATGCTGAAAGGCTGCAGTTACTTCAGTGTCAGACCCACTAGAGTGATCATCTATACTAATAAAAGGCAAAGCCCTCACTGACTCACTCATCACTAATTCTCCAACTTCCCGTGTAGGTAGAAGGCTGAACTTTGGCAGGCTCATTCCTTATAGCTTACTTACAAAAGTTAAGCAGGTTTCATTTCGGAATTCTACGTGTAACAGTCATAACGGTCGACAACGTCCGCCATGTTAAACTTTCTTATTTATGGCCCCATCTTCACGAAATTTGGTAGGCGGCTTCCCTGCGCTAACCGAAACCGATGTACATACTTATTTTGGTGTATGACACCACTGTCGGCCGCCATATTGAACTTTCCAATGGTCTTTGTTACTTATGGGCCAATCTTCAAGAAATTTGGTACGCGGGTTCCCAACGCTAACTGAATCCTACTTACGTACATATATACGTCCATTCCCTGTAGTTCGGTCGCCGTGTGAGGCGGCGTTGGGTCCCCCATCCCCACGCCTCCCACGTAGTTGGCTGCCTGCCTATATAAAGCCGTCCGTCGCTCCGGTCTCTTCATTCCCTTCCTTGCTTCACCACGGCATTCACGTCTCCCTGCCGATAACTGCAGCCTTTTTATTTAATCCACGGCTTCTCCGCTGTTTTATTGTTTGTTTATTAAGATTATAGTTATTGTGTAGGTATTTTAGACTTAGTTTACATTGTTTAGGTACCCATTTCCTTTATCGTTCCAACCATACCCCCATTAACATGTCTATTGAGGTGATCACCATCGATCAAAGAACAGTCACTTAACGAGTGGTTACCATGCCCAGAGATGGTGCCTGCCTTTTCCATTCTCTGTGTTACATATTGCACGGCCATATCAGGCTCACTCTTGATATCCAGAGGAACATTGTGTCTTATGTATTGAATGACTGGGACAGGTTCAAGGTGTGGACTGATGACGGTACAGGAGATAATTATACTACACAGGATCACTATAAGCGTGAAATGCTTAAGCCCTTCACCTATGGTTCTGCATGTGAGTTAATGGCTGCCACTGAATTGTTCAGTTGTCACTTTCAAGTGTACCAAAATGGCCAAATATTTTACACCTTTGGACAACCGCCAATGCCTCTTACAAAGCCTTCTTCAAAATGTTTACCCCAATCTACAAAATCTCCACGAAAACGACATGTCATGGTTGAGGGAGAGAGCTATCCTGACACCAAGAAATGACTTGACTACGACTATAAACCACATTTTACTTCAAGAACTACCTTCACAACCGAAAACATATCAGTCTGTGGATGTAGTTGTAGAAGTAGAAGACGCGGTGCACTATCCGGTAGAGTTTCTCCACACTCTGAATCCTCCAGGCACTCCTGAGCATAATCTAATTTTGAAGGTTGGGGCACTAATAATGTTACTGAGAAACTTACAACCACCGAAACTTTGTAACGGCATAAGACTTCAGGTCACGTGTCTGCAAAAGAACCTCATTGAGGCAACTATTTTTACTGGCAGTGGCTCAGGGGAGAGAGTTTTTATTCCTCGCATCCCCGTTATACCCTCTAATCTCCCATTTCAATTCAAACGCCTCCAATTTCCAGTAAGGCTCTGCTTTGCAATGACAATTAATAAGTCTCAGGGACAGACCCAACAAAAGGTTGGCATTGATTTGAGGCAAGATTGCTTTTCACATGGCCAACTATACATTGCATGCTCAAGAGTAAGCTCAGCGCACAGCTTGGTCATATTACAACTGGAGGGCCGAACTGACATCGTGGTATACAAACAGATCCTTAACAAATAATTATTAAACTGCAGAAATGTTCGGTAATTTCGCTGAACTCCACAAAATGCATTGAAGTCAATGAAGAAGGAGGAACCAAACTAATTCTGAGTGGGTTATAATACTGTAATGGTCTTTTAAGTTTCCCTGTGAACTATGCTGAACTGAATATTGTGGCCAAAAATGTGAGCTGAGCTGTGAAGCAGCAGTGCCAACCTATAGCGCCACCATGCCTCAGGCAACAAAAGAAGCAAATGGAATGAACACAACAAACAAAATACTGCAAATGGCCACAAACTATCAATTTGCTCACAGAGTTATAATTTTGGGATACGCATTGGCTGTGCAAACAGGGCTTCATTGAGGGACTTGTACATTCCATTGTTTGAAGTCATGGCTCTGGGTGCAGCTGGAACATCTTTTTTATGTTTCTGATCTATTTGTACAGACTTTTCACATTTTTCTTCCATCAATCTTTCATTATTATTATTATTATTATTATTATTATTATTATTATTTTACAGAATTACATGTGTGTTTCAGGAAGGGAAGGCTTCTTTAAGGCTTGTTGTGACTCACAGCTGCATAATTAGCCATGCTGCACTGCACAGCAGCAAGTGAGTGAGCGAACATCTGGAGATTAATTTTAAACATCCAGCAGCAGTAATTGAGTATGAGTAATATTCTCATATTGATCAGCTAATGTATGTATCAATGCTGCAAGTTTTTTTTTTTTTTTTTTTTTTAAGTTCTGACATAATGGAATGGCTTTTACACCTTTGTGATGTCATGCTGGCCTCACAAAACCAACATGGGGCTCTGGCAAAAAATTTCCATGTAAGCCGTTCACTCTGCAAATTTCCAGGAAAATATTCAGCGAACAATATTACCAGCAAACACAGCATATTTGCTGCAAAAGCCATTTTTCATGAATTTCAATGATCAGCACTACAGATGACTACGAGACGAGTGAGTGTGTCTCTTTGATAGCATGGTGCCCTGTTTACATTTGTTCCCCAGTTTTCCCCTGAAACTGGTGCACTAGGCTCTGGTGCCAAAACTGATAATGCTTAGTTAATATTACAGTACTGTATATTATCTGATATGAAAGACAGAGTTATAAAAAGGCCACTGCAGATACATAGAGGGTTACATTAAATTTTAAAAGGGAACATTTACCATATATACTCGAATATAAGCCGAGTTTTTCAGCACCCAAAATGTGCTGAAAAATGTCACCCTCAGCTTATATTCGAGTCAGGTCTCACTGCCCCCGCCAACCCGACAGAAAGCTGGAATGTACAGTACAGTGGAACCCTGGTTCATGAATGTCTCTGAACACGTACAAATCGGGTTACGACCAAAAAGTTCGCCAAACTTTTGCATCTGTTCATGACCACACACTCGGTATACGAACAAACCAGTTTCCCTTTTGGTTTGTGCACGCCGATTGATTTCCATACGTGTTCAGTCTCTCCCTGTGCATTCCCTGTGCAGCGAGCGAGAGAGAGAGAGAGAGAGACACGTGCGTGAGAGAGAGAGACAGAGAGAGAGAGAGACAGACACACACACACGCACACACACACATACATGCACACACGAGAGAGAGCAAGCGAGAGAGATACCATATTGTTTTTGTCGACCCTCTTCTCTATTTACAGAGCTAGTTTATTGTTTTTCTTTGAAATAAATACTCAAAAACATTTAACCTACTGATGCCTCAATTAATGTACGGTAATTTTATTGGTATTTATTTTGATTACTGAAACTTAGCAGTAGCTGCTGCATTTCCCACCCTAGGCTTATACTCGAGTCAATAAGTTTTTCCAGTTTTTGTAGGTAAAATTAGGTACAGTACCTCGGCTTATATTCGGGTCGGCTTATACTCGAATATATATGGTAGTCTTTTTTAAAAAGTTTTTTGAGTCATGATAGGGAGATCTGCAAAACTTTGATGCAATTGCTGAGAAACATCTGACTCACTTAAAAAGTAATTTACTGTCACCTCGGTGACATTTTACCAGCTTGCATCCTTTTAATTGAGGCAATTTGGTTTTTTTTTTAATCGAGTCCTGTACATTTTATCTGCTTTCAAATCTGGGCCAATCCCAAAGGAGGATTGACTCACATTTACAGTACATAATCAGTAATTTATGTTTGCTGACTTCAGAAAGAAAGTGAGTACCACAGATTTCATTAAAAGTGGATCAGGGGATAACTAAGTGAATCTATGAGACTGGTAGCTCTTATTTGTTCCACTTTTGATTTCTTCAGACTATAAAAACTTACAGCAATCCAGTTGCTACCATTTAAGTGCCACAGTCAGACTCTGGGGTTTAAAAATGTTTCAAGTTTGTAAATAACTATTCCAAGATGCACTTGAAACCTTAGCGGTAGGCTAATCCATCTTTCAGATGAGACGTAAAACTGAGGCCCTGACTCTCTGTGGTCATAAAAGATACCTGGGCATCTTTTAAAAAGAGTACGGTGCTTCCAAATGTACTAGCTAAATTATCCCCCACAGCCTGGCCATTTTAAACCACCCCCTGCCCCCCCGCCCCCCCCCCCCCCCCCCAAATCTTCCCTGCCTCTAATTGGCTACCCCTCTCTCTTATCACTTCACCACCTAATTGCTAATGTGTGGTGAGCATACTAGAGAAAGAATGGGTGCCGCACATTGACATTGGTGGTGGTTAAAGGGGTTCCCACTTTCTATGTAAAGCCCTTTCAGGGGTTTAAAAAAGCGCTATATAAATGTAATTAATTATTATTATTGTTATTAATTTGTAGTACTGACAGAAGTTTGGAAGAAATTTGCAGGCCACAAGGGCAAAGACAAAGGCAGTAAATAAGAGATAAATCACTTTTAGTAAAATGGACAGTGGATAAAAAGCCTGAATGTCAGTTGTACTGAATCTACAATGCCAAAAATGAAAACCAAATTAGATAATCACACTGCTGTTTTTCATATCCTAAAGCTTGGACGTTCAGCAGTGCAATAGTGACACCAAAGGTCATGAGGTACATGACTATCAATGAGGTCATTATCATAAACAACATGGTGGCAACCACCTTAAAAAAACAACATATGAAATGGCGACACAAACATAATACAATAATGATAAGCAATAATCACATTCTAGAAATATTCACAACAATTCCAAGAGCACCTCCAAACACGAAAGAATCACATATAATATTTAGGATATTTAGCCTAAATTCTAGAGAAAGCAGTTTTCATTTATTTTACTACATGTTAATATTTGGTCACCTGATGTTAATTTACATAATATTCCCAGAGGCACCTTAACCTTAAACAGCAGATGCTGCCATTATTTAAAAATTGATATTTTCTCTGCCTTAGACTACTGCTCTTTTGTCCCTTTATGAGTTCACTGATACCCTTCGAGACTTCCGTAATTCTTTTCTTGTTTGTTTCCATAATACTGTGTCATCATTATTATGTTAACTTGATCTTAGATTTTCATTTCATTTAGACTCTTGAGATCAGAAGTTCTGAACATGGCAACAAGAATGTGTGATTCCTCCAAAAGACTCATAAAGCAAATCAATGCTTAACTTTAATGAGCCAGTCCCCAGCTAGTACACACTGGTTTCAGCCAACACAGACCCATAAAGGAGAGCTGGCATTAAAAGTTAAAAGTATAAAACAAGCCACAAAAATATAACTCAAAGATGCTTCACAAGGTTACAGAACCATCAAACTCTGGCTGGTAGAGACAAGTACCACAAAGAATCTGTATCAATGCAGAATAATTACCAAAATTTAGAAAAAAATAAAAATGTTCAAAAGAACAAATAAGCATATGCCTGTAAGGCAAGCAATTCCAAATACACACATCCACAGGCAAATCCAGAAACAAATAACAAATCAAAGAAATAACAATACTCACTTTAACTCCAATACAAACTCAATGCGCTACTGCTGAGATCCTCTTCTCTGACCCATTATATAGCCAAAGGGTGGTCTCAGCAGCATTGACGTCAGGGTGATCATATCTCTTGGGTTACTACACACAGAACTGAAGGAATGGGCGTACATTTAAAGTAATACATAATTACTAAATCATAAACAAACATGCCAGAATCCCAGAAACTTTTGTAGCATTCCCACATCAGGAACTCGAGATATTTATAGTTCATGGTACTTTTTTTAGCTCCTACTTCAGGGTACGTACTTTCCGTTCAACAAGGAGGTATCGTCGGAGGGGCTCAGGCAATTAATTGTGCTGATTGGTTGACCACAAGCACTGGTGACATCTTACAAATGTATAAGTTGGTTGGACTTTGGAGAGTTATCAGTGAAGATGGAGTGCTACACTTCACACCACAAAAATAATATTCCCCGTGAACTTGTGATCACTTTGAAGCAATAAGGTGTGAGGGTGTCCAATGAGCTCCTGATCATACTGCACTTCTAACCGCACAACTCTTCATAGCTACCTCTCTGGTGCACATGCAATGCACCGCATCGAAGCAATAATCTCCCCTGTGAAGTCTAGAGTGCATCAAAATAGTAAAGGAGGGGGTCCCCCATTTCCCATATGAACTCCCAAACGTGCCTTACTTCACACCACATCACTGTTCTTCTTCTTTACATGTCTCATATTGTATTTTGCATAAAGGTTACAGTTCCTGTTGTGCAGTGGGAACACAACACACAAAAGTGGCTAGTGGCCCAGGGCCTACATCATATGGGAACTCATTGGTTCCTCATTGGTTCTTGCAGTGGGAAAGCGCCTATAGATACAGCGTGCTAGCTGCTCTTCTTACTATTGACTTTTCTGCTTGAGTTTGATTATTTTATTTGCACTTTTGATTGTTTTTCTGGTTCATGTTTTGCTTTTGCTGCAGATGACTTTGTCTATTTGAGTACATCTATTAATATCATAGACTTGACCCACATCTCCAGCATGAGGTGGCATTTTGCTCCATTTGCTTAAGTCCATGGGATGGAAATGGTTTTATCCTGAACTGAAATGTTTGAGTGAACAGATGTACAGTCTATTGTCTTTTCTTCATAACACAAAAATAATCCAGCACTCCTCAGAAGTCTGCCAGCTTGAATTATCTCATTATTGCTGCTACAGATCTCATCACTTTTTCTCACTCCTGATCTCATCACGTAAACTTTTTCTCACTTCTGAATACTCTTAAGGTGCCTTTGAGTCATAAGTTCTGTCAGTCTGTGTGACGTCCCACCTCTAGTATGTACTTCTGTTACCACAAAGATATTCTCTGGAGGAATTTTTGCCTTTTCCATTAGGATTTGCACAGTGTTTTAACCACCCTCTATTCAATTCCCACTTCCTTTGTCTCTCCTTGGAACTTCTTCATTCTTCAGCATTCAAATTGAACTTTAAATCAATGACATTTCTTCCCATCCATCCATCCAGTATCCAACCCGCTATATCCTAACTACAGGGTCACGAGGGTCTGCTGGAGCCAGTCCCAGCCAACACAGGGTACAAGGCAGGAAACAAATTCCGGGCAGGGCGCCAGCCCACTGCAGGGCACACACACACACACACACACACACCAAGCACACTGTACATTGTACATGCTTTCTTTAAAAAAACTGCAATGCAAAATTTGGATATGGTTATGATTTGTCTACCTTATTAATTTATTGGCATAATTTCCTGACCCCTTTTTCCAATCCTTTATATTTTACTAAGGATTTTTGGGTAACAGAATCCATTTCTTTCATAATTTTCCAGCTAGAATTCTGTTTTAGGATGGCTGAAAACAATTTGCATCTTTTTCTCGTCACCATTGTGGTTTTCAAGCAGCGATTGCCTCAATGATGCTACTCAATGCCACCCAAAGGTACATGGCACTAATGTCATTGGTGTGATGAGACAAACGATCAGTGCTGTGCACTTCCTAGTCGTCCGAATTTCCATCTTGCCTGAAGAAGGGGCCTGAGTGGCCTTGAAAGCTTTCATATTGTAATCTTTCTAGTTAGCCAATAAAAGATGTCATTTTGCTTAACTTCTCACCACATTCATAATAACATGGTACAACACCCTAGTACTACAAATAAATCACAGAAATTCACTGTGAAATCGTGGTTAATGTTTAGCTATCCATTTCAATTAAAAAGACTTCTAAATTCTGGGTAAAGACTTAGTTTTTTGGGATTGACAAAATAGCAGATAGACCTTCTGTTAACAGTTTATTTTTGGCAACTTTTCTCAAAGTTTCTTCTCCTGGTCACCTCCAACCCTTTCTTTTTGCCTTACCTTGCATTCAGCATAACAATCAACTGTTACTCATTGCTCCACATGTCCGGGTGTAAAACTCATCTTGTTCAGCTGTCTGTGTGGAGTTTGCATGTTTTTATTCTGTCTTTGGTGAGGTTGTGTTGGCAGCTGTTAATGTGCATGTGTTAATTAATTAAGTCTCTATGGTGGTTGATTCCTGCCTCACCTCTGAAGCCATCTCTCAACCTGCAATGCAATAATCCGGTTAACAAACAGATATTTTGGTATTATACACTGTATTCATATGGAGTAGTTTAGAGATTACACATTTTCCCTGTGTCTGTGTATTCTCATACTTCAAAGCCTTGGACACTAGGGTAACTGGAAGCTCTAAACTGGCCAAGAGGGGGAATGTGTGGACTCCCCAACTAGGGTACAGGTACACAATAGACTCGGAATCCCACATGTCTGAATAGGCAAACTGAGAAAATGGGTTGGCTGAAATTTTTATACTGAAAAATGGCCAACGACTGCTGTTTCAGACTTGCTCTTGAGGGTTGGAAATGAACAGTCAAAGTCATTTCCTAATCAGTGGGCAATTCCTGTCTCTCATTGATCTTATTTAATTAGGAGGTTATTTTCTGCTCTCGTTTTGTTAAGTCTGACATACAGTACCCAGCAATGAGATTCTTTTTTAATGAAATAGCAAAGACTTCCTATATTATGAGCATGCGTGTGTGTTTCACTCAAGGACATTTGCTCTCTGATTGCTTAGCAAAGACACACACAGGTATTAGTGGCCTTGAATGACCTGCTCTTCGAAATACCCATTTAAGTGAGTCTCTGCGAATATGAACAGTTAACAACAGGAGGAGGAATAAAAATGAACCAACTGAAGACTCAGTCAGATTCAGTAAATGCGTCAGACCTTCAGTTATCATTGTTGCCTGAATTGTGATGCTTTGTAGAGAGCAGTTGACCTGAACATCTTAAGAGACTTGTTAGAATTCTTAAAAGATATTATTGCTGGAATAAGCGCTAGAGAAGCGATAAAGAAGGTTTAGGAGATGGATGGATGAGTGGATGGATGGATTGATGGATGGATATTGTGCATAAATATATGCTTCTTTGCTTTGGAGTTTTCCTGTGGAAGTTTCAGCGTTGTGCTTTGTGCTCTACTTGCATGTTACCTGCATGCTGCTCTGCTCTTGCTCATGCTGAATATACTAAATTTGATTAATTAAACTGAATTTCTTACAAAAGCAGGCTACACAATGTTTACTTTAAAGTGTATAGATTAGAATGAGGGCAGAAGCAATGTCTAGTTAAGGAAAGTTCTTGTAAAGGCAGCAGTTGTCTTCTCTACCTATTGAAAATCCATCCATCTGCCTGTATGTCTGTCCGCTTTTCACGAGAGAACTACTTAATGGATTTAGATTTTCTATAATTTGCTTGTACATTCCGGTTGATTTTGCGACTTCTCTCATCATGCTAAGTATCAAAGTTCGCTTGCGGTACCAATTTATTTGTGCAAATCCGAGAGACATGCAGTGGGCCGAGGGGGAGTTCTCCACTTAGCTAGCAAACGGGAGAACTGTTTAACGGATTTAGGTCGGGTTTTTTTCTAGAATTTGCTTGATCATTCTTCTTTCATTGCGTTAACAATCATCAGTGCTTGCAGGAGCGATATATTCACGCTAATCCGAGACAGAGGCTGCAAGCCAAAGGGAGGAGGAAGAGTGACGTTAGGACAGGGAGCTGGCCAGAGCCCTCCTCACTGTCCTTTTTCACTGAGCGGAGCTGCGGGGCACGGTAAGTCTAATAATATGAGAGTAAATCCAAAAGTAATGACAATTTGAACGTTACATAGTAAACACATCGGACTGAACCTCATGTGATATAACACATTCATGATGGCTTGTGGGTAATTCGAAATACACACAGTGCGGCAATCTGCTGTTAGTTTAGTTGAAGCCAGGGTCAAATGAACATAAATGATCTGTTGCAGTGATGCACTGTGGAGTAGTGAGATTCCATTGGGCAGAAAGTTGCTGAAATTTATAAAAATTAAAACTGTGCCATTGAATTAAACAATAAATCAGGCTGTAAATAATCCAACATACAGTATTTATATACAAATTAATCTTTGCACCAGACAACTAAAAGATCATTGAAAACTGATACATTAGAATAAGAACAAGCCAACAATTCTTTTAATTTGTTAATAATTCAATTAATATACCAGAAAAATAATGAAAGATGAGAAATGCAACACATAAAGACTGTCAGAATTGTATCCAATTTTAACCAATACATTTTCCAGTAAAGTGATAATTTTATTTTTCAAATGCATTTGTCCGGAAAGTGTAATGTTTCCAAATAAGTTGACTGCACATCGTAACAGCGCTGTAGTGCATTCTGCTTACTGCATGCCATACACAATATTATAATTATGCTGTTTACTGTTACTAAAAGCTGAGGACAGAATCAGTCACCACACTTGATCTGTGAGACTTGCATCTCCTTGCAATGCTTTTTCACATCCCACTGCTAAGCTTTTGTAACTGATAGCAGACAAACATGACAAACAGCAGGAGGGACAACAGGGGAAGCTGAGTGGTGAGAATGCACAAGAAAGTTTTTATGGATGGTATGGGAGACAGGGATACAACAACCCTATTCATCCTACAGCTATTCACGCTAACAAAGCAGTCCACTGGTCGGTACCCGAGCAAGACATGAGATCTCCCACAAACCTTTTCGTCCTGCTCATTTGCATGCAGAGAGCATGATTAATCGGTGTACCCTATTGCCTTCTTACATATAGATATATGTATCATCGTCACACTGCATGTGAAGAAAAATCAGTCTTGTATGGTATAAAACACTGCTGGAAACTTTTAAATGTTTGCCAGACTTTGCTTTCTTAACCTTACTACGTGACTCTCAGAGGGAAGTTTTACTTCATGATTTCATATCTTCCTTGTCGCAGGCTTCTCTGCATGAATTAAAATTAATTGGCAGCCATGCCTGAGTAGCCTAGGAAACGTTAATTACACTTTATTAAATTTGGCACTTCCAGCATTCAAGTTGTACACAAAGCAAAGTAATAAAAAAATATATATATGTATAATCCACTAATAGAAACTGATAAACATATTTTCTGTCATAAGTAAATGAAGACAGATTGTCAAGGGTTAACATTTTTGGAATTAACAGAAAATTAGTGGATTAAAGAAGAAGATAAAGAATTAAAATGATAACTTGGCAAAAAAGTTAAAAGAAGGGAAAGATGGCTAAAGAATATTAAAACAGATAGACAACATAACTCAGATGTGTGTCAATTTTTATTTATTATCCAACTCGCTATATCCTAACTACAGGGTCACGGGGGTCTGCTGGAGCCAATCCCAGCCAGCACAGGGCGCAAGGCAGGAAACAAACCATGGGCAGGGCGCCAGCCCACCACAGGACACACACACACACCAAGCACACCCTAGGGACAATTTAGGATCGCCAATGCACCTAACCTGCATGTCTTTGGACTGTGGGAGGAAACCGGAGCACCCGGAGGAAACCCACACAGACACAGGGAGGACATGCAAACTCCATGCAAGAAGGACACGGGAAGCAAACCTGGGTCTCTTAACTGCGAGGCAGCAGCATTACCACTGCGCCACCGTGCCGCCCGCTTCTATTTATTATTTTCATTATTATTATTTTATTCACCCCATTTGGGTTATAATTCAATTACTTTTTATCCGTATTATTTTTCATTCATTACGTACCTTTAAAAAACCCTGAAAAGTTTCATTTCTTGAATGGGATCTCCTGGACACATGTGGTGGACCACAAACTCTGCTATTTAAATCATCAGAGAATTTAATTCCCGTCAAACTTGAGTCATTAATAATTCATGCTCCGTCCACCAGACAGTAGCCAGTGCTGCTGCTTCACAGCGCCAAGGATCTGGGTTTAAATCGCAGCCTGGTCTGGATGGATTTCCTTCAGGGATTGCCATTTCCTGTATATGACATGCATATTATTTTCATCGTTGACTCTGTGAGTGAATACGTATGTCTCCATGTAAGAGAGTGCCTTGTGAAGACATGAAGTCTCATACATGAATACCCTGCTTCCAAGCTAGAATGTAAATGTAATAGTTTATAGGTTTATAGATAATATTTATTGTCAAAATGAATGGATGGGTAGATAAAAACAGCTGTGGACTCTCCAAAGGTTGACTTTCTACTGGGATGCTGCTGACTGGAGTTTTATTTTCCTCTCCTCCATTGTCAGTCGGCCATTAATAATTACATTAAGGGTCACTTTATGTTAATCCGTCTGAAATTGCTGTTTCCTACTGGACAATAGATGCTTACAAATTTTTTGTGTATGTCCTGTGGATGAATAATTTTAGGGTAGCATAGCATTCATCTTAAAGGAATAGCATAAATAATAGCATAACGGGTTAATAAATGCAGGCATATCAGGAAACCAGATAAAGGTCAAGTGAACAACAAAATGTACTGAAAGATGACTAAGAAATAGCAGATATCCTGTAAAGAACCAGAATGGACAGTTGTTATATGCACAGAAATTTCAAAGGTGGTGGCTCAACTCAAAGATATAAGAAGAACCAGAATATAATATAATAGACTTTTATTTTCTACTAGTTGTCCCCCGTGGCTCCGTCGGCGTAGTAGTGAAACAGGACAGTGAGGAGGGCCCTGCCCGGCTCCCTACTCCTGACGTCATGCTTCCCCCTCCCCTCGGCCCGCAGCCTGTTTCTGATTAGCGCAAATAGAAATCAAGACTGTGGCAATTCACAGTTCTTAAGTAATAAAAAAGAGTTTTGAAAAAGATACTACATAAAGTAACATTCTCGGGCCTTTTTAATCCATCCAAGGAACCAACACCAGTCAGCAACGAGGAAAACCAGTCCTGGACGGAGCATCAGTCTAACATGGGGCCCACTTATGTACACACACACACTCATAATGGGGCCAGTCCAATCTGATGTGCTCTTCTTTGAGAGAGTCATGAGGGAAACTGGAGTACATGGGGAGAACTGAAAAAGATAAATTCATAAAGCTTCTCACAACCCAAATGCTTCAGTAAAGAATTTCAAGAGTGCTTTCACTATCAGCCATTTTAGCTCATTTGTCAGTTTTCTCAAGGTACTTCTAGAGGGGTCATGGAAGGGCTAAGTGGTCATTTATTATCAATTGTGCCAAAGCTTTTTTGTTCTTCTCTTCTCTTTTGTCATCTTTTGGTCTTTGGAGTGTTCTGTATCTTCATAATTAGCTAACGGTCTTCAATTCACATTTATGGACTAAAGCTTTATTGTATAGTGATCTGTTAAACCATGTAACAATCCTAGCGTATCACAAAAATTAACTCATGCTCTTGTCAGACTTACTGATTTTTTGTACTCAATTTTCCTTTATTTTATTAATTTTTGGTGAATAGTAATATCCATCCATCCATCCATTTTCCAACCCGCTGAATCCGAACACAGGGTCACGGGGGTCTGCTGGAGCCAATCCCAGCCAACACAGGGCACAAGGCAGGGAACCAATCCTGGGCAGGGTGCCAACCTACCGCAGGACACACACAAACACACCCACACACCAAGCACACACTAGGGCCAATTTAGAATCACCAATCCAGCTAACCTGCATGTCTTTGGACTGTGGGAGGAAACCGGAGCGCCCGGAGGAAACCCACGCAGACACGGGGAGAACATGCAAACTCCACGCAGGGAGGACCCGGGAAGCGAACCCAGGTCCCCAGATCACCCAACTGCGAGGCAGCAGCGCTACCCACCGCGCCACCGTGCCGCCCTGAATAGTAATATCCTCCAGTATTATCATTATGGTGTTATTGTAATGAGATGCAATCTTCTTGACTGCACAAATGAACTATGGTCACTTAGCGTGAACGTCATAAATGTAAACTTATTTTCAGAAAGCAAGCACCACAACATAAGAAAAACAAAATGCATGTGGATTTTCAACATGATAGGCCCATCTCCAAAATGTTTTAGCCCTAAAACCTCTTTGGCCAATAGCAGTATGAAATGGACACTTCTCAGTCCACTACAGCCACATTCTTTACTTACTCAACAAACAGGATTGCTAAATCTTAATAAATAATAGCAAGGAAAAAGAGTGACTTTGGATAGATAGATAGATAGATAGATAGATAGATAGATAGATAGATAGATAGATAGATAGATAGATAGATAGATAGATAGATAGATAGATAGATAGATAGATAGATAGATAGATAGATAGATAGATTGTGAATAACATGACATATCATTAAAAGGCAAAGGTAAAAGGTGCTTTAAGAAATAAATACAGATACATTTAACTTACCTTTTCTTCGGCTTTCATTTCCTTCTCTATATCTTTCATTTTAAAGTTACAGGAATGGGAAACACATTTAATAAAACACAGCAGTTAAATTGAAAATTGATTCCATTAATTGCTGACTTTGTATATTTTTTACCCTTTGAGCTGGCAGCCTAACATTATAACAGAACATAGCTTAATCAAACAAACAAAAAGAATATCACAAGAACAACAGGGTGCTTCAAAAACAGTCCATAAAACTCATTCAGCCCCCAACTGAGAGAGAGCCCCAACAGGTTCTTTGTATAGGATAAAATAGCAAATAAAAAGATTCAGCACTAGCCCATGAATTACATTAACAATTTCTAGTTAAAGTACAGAAACAATTCTGAATAGAACCGCCTAAGTGCTCCTTGTAATCTACGTGTAATGTATGTAGTATGCACTTATACAAAGGTACTCTGAGAATTTCCAAACGTTTTGAGGTGAGGCAGTTCTACTCACTGATCATCGTGCTGGAGAGTGGCGACGTGTTATATGTTGAGTAGCACATGCAAGTAAGAATTTCTCTGTACTAAGTACATGTGACAGTAATGGCCCGATAAACTCTATAAAGGGAAATTAGATTTGTTTTTCAACTTGAGATAATATAAATGATCACTTTCCCAATGAACTATAGAAGACGGATAGGAATTCTTTGACTTGAGCAAAATAAGTCTTTGTTCAAATAGTCAGGTATTGGATATTACAACTGACTTTTCATGGCACTCTGTATACTGCAGTTAAGGCATTAGAGGTGGTCATAAATTCATTGCTATCTGAAAGATACCATATACAAAAATGTTTACCCAAAATGGTTAAGTGTAGGACATTCTCAAAACCTGAGGCCTAGTGATGCAGGCACTTCATGATGCTGAATTGTGATTCTTGTTACAAGTACTGACTTGGACACATTCCTAGCAACTAAATATAAAATGTTAATGTCTGTCTGCCAAGCGACTACATTTACATATTTGGTTGATGCCCTTATCTACGGTGACTTACAACATCAGGGATACATTTGATTACATTTCTTTTGTTCTACCACTTGGAGGAAAGGCATTTAAAGTGACTTGCTCATGGTCACACAGTGTCTGTAGCCTTAACAACTACACCGTCCTGCCTACACTTGCTTGTGAACTAATGGGACTAGAACACCGATCTTGGTGTTAATTGAAAGGTTATGTCCTTCTCTGTTCTGGAAATGCAAAACATTTTAGACAGTGGCAGCCTGGCAGCCTTGACCTGCAGTCATATGTTTACAGAAAAGAGATCAAGAAACCAAGTGATAACCACCATGATGGCAGAAAGAAAAAAAAGACCAGCAGCATCTTCTGAGTGTCAAGCACATTGCACAAAGTGATTAAATGATAAAGTATGAGAAAGACACAGAAGCACATAAACGAGCGAGGAGTAATCCTAAATTTAGAAATTTTACATAGTGGCAATCTGGTGAGGGCAAAGGTGGGGCAAAGTGACCTGTGCTCATGTGATTTTGGCAACATCATTGAGAAACAAAGTAATAACTACCATAATGCAGAGAGAAAAAGAAGGGCAGCAACATCTACTGAACCAAGTAAGAGATGAAGAATAGAGAAAGAATAAGACAACAAGATTCTGAATCACACTAACAAGCAAGAGATCATCCTGAATACACCCTGATATGTTTTGGAAATTGTAAGGAAATTAGGTTGTGGCACCGGATGGTCAGAAAAAGTATTGTAATAAAAGTATGGTCCTCGCAAGCCTGTCTAGTGATAATCCCCCAGCACACGTGTTCAGAATTCATAATCAAGCATAAGTATTGTTTTTTAGTGATCATCAAAAAAGTTATAGTTACCATAATGGCAAAAAGAAAAAGAGCAGCAAAATCTGCTGAGCATCAAGCAAGTCGCATAAGGAAGTTAAGTGAGAAAGAACAAGAAAGAATAAGAAGACAAGATGCTGAACCATATTAACAAACAAGAAATAATCCTAAATATCGAGCAATTGAGCAGCAAACAAACACGATGGCCAATAGGCGTGCAAGGCAAAGCCCAGGGATACAGAATGCAAGAATACCCCAGAGACAGAAGATCATCAAATAGTCAAAACTTCTGAAAATAGGAATGCATTGCTGTTACCTCCTTACCTCGATGTTTCTGTGATGACCACTACTTAGCAAAGTTAAATCAGTAATGTGATCAGCATCAAGCATATTTTTTTAATGTTGATTGCCAAAATAGAAAAATTCTGCTGGGTCTAGGTGAGCTGCCAGAAGTAATAATTTCAGAGGAACTAAAAGAAGTAACTATTTAGAAAACATAACAGGAGCAGCCGAAAGGAAAAAGAAGAAGAAGCATCAACTGCTCCTTATCTTTGACTTGGTATTTACTTGCATTTTACTTTAGGCCGGTAGATCTGTGTGTTTCAGTAGTAGTCAAATAAAATGAATACATGAATTACTTCCATGAAGTGACCTACAATATGAGACTTTAACCTCACGTCATGACTGCAGCATATCACATCTGAATCATAATTCACAAATGGGTATAATATTTGGAGCAATTTAGATCACATTGTGACCAAACCATATCTATCTATCTCATGTGCACACTATCCTGGTAGATACAATCAGTAAAAGTGAAATAACGCTAGTTTATTCAAGGGACAATGAAGCTTATTTCACAGCTTACAAATGGCTAACATCATAGTTCATAAATTGCAATGTTCCTGATTTTTTATGGCGCTTCCTAATAGAAATGGGCAGGCCATTAGCACCAATGCCGGCACGCTGATACTGGACGGGCCTCACTCTGAGCTGCATCCATGGTGGGGGTTTAGCTGGATAACTTGAGGTCTTTATTTTAACATTTTAAACACTAAGCCACATTACCTACTGAAACATCCATGAAATTGATGTGGTAATTAGCAAAACTATTTAAAGTACACAGCATAAAATTTTCTCTCCATAAACTGAATTGACATATCATATATATATATATATATATATATATAGAATATGAACAGTTTTTTTTACTTGTCCTGTTTCATAGATTAGGTTCTTAACTTGTCACAGAGGAGTATCCACCATAAACCTTAGAGATGAGGCACACGTGGTCTTTGTGGTCTTAATATTTAACGTGAAAGACTGGCCTCCTGTTGACAGGATCATTAAGTTCTCCTAATGATCGAGCTCTTGTAATCATCTGGCACAGAAGCCTAATGCATTTCCTGGGGAAGTAGGCACTCAAATTCAATTGAGTTTTGTATGCAGGGCTGTGTCTATTACTGTATATCTCAGTCAGCCTTGTTTTTCTGACACAAATGTTATTCTACGAAACCGCACTTAACCTTTAGCGATACCACTCATGGCTGCAAATCAGGTAGCTAGCTAGGCAAATCAGTTTTTCTGAGTGCTGTCACATAGCTCAGCAGGGTCCTCCTCAGATCTCCTCTTGCACTGCAATGCATGATAAAGTGGGTACAGTATTCAGTATGACTGTAAAATTCAAGCTGAATAGCCTTGTATTGTGATCAAAGCATAAACATTTTATTTAACTGGATGCCAGGTGTAGAACAAAACGTAAAACAATAAAAATAAACTAGAAAAGACTGTAAAAACTGCTTGATACATAACCTTTTCAAACCCATTTAATTAGGGTTGCTCAGGCACAAAGGCAGGAATCAACCTTGGATGGGATGTGAGACTATTGTAAGGCCCATTCATGCATACACACATTGGGTCCAAGTTGGAATCATCATTAGAACAAGCTGGACGAGAGCAGGCCGTTCGACCCAACAAAGCTCGCCAGTCTTATCCATTTAATTCTTCTAAAAAAACATCAAGTCGAGTTTTTAAGGTCCCTAAAGGGCTCTTGTTCAAAAAACGGACGCCAAAAAGCAAAAACAGGGTTAACTTTAAGATTAGGCACCCTTAGACTATTTTAAGAAATTGGGCACCTCATCAAAATTTTAAGATTAGGGACCCTGGTGTACCTGGCCTTACCCCCACGAACCTTAAGTTCAGGGTTTGTAGTAGGGGTAGGCCAGTCCGGTTTTGGTGTCTGCTTTTTGAACAAGACCCCTCTAAAGTCCATGCTACTCCAGTGTTTATGCTTCTCTGTGTAATATCCAATCCACTTAACCTTCAAGTCATTCAAAATGTGGTAAGACAAAAAAACAAACGTATACAGAGGAAAATCCATGCAGACAAGAAGAAAACAAACCCTCGGTGTGCATCTTACAGAGTTTAGAACAGGGGTCCCCAACTCCGGTCCTGGAGGGCCCCAGTGGCTGCAAGTTTTCATTCTAACCCTTTTCTTAATTAGTGACCTGTTTCTGCTGCTAATTAACTTCTTTTGAATGAATTTTAATTGACTTCTTTTTTAAGATTTATTCCCCTGAATTTCTTCATCGTTCCTCTGAATTACTTCATTTCTTTCCTTAAACAGAAAT
Source organism: Erpetoichthys calabaricus (assembly GCF_900747795.2). Classification (NCBI taxonomy): domain Eukaryota; kingdom Metazoa; phylum Chordata; class Cladistia; order Polypteriformes; family Polypteridae; genus Erpetoichthys; species Erpetoichthys calabaricus. The sequence continues at coordinate 263,688,256 of NC_041394.2, read as the reverse complement.
GAAATGTGGAGTGAGGGAGCCAACAAAAGACCAACTAAGTCAGGGCCTCAAACTCTAACCAATTTCTCTCCAACCAGTTGCTTAATTAGGCGCTGAGTCTTGTCGTTAATTAAACGCGTTGTTTAATTCCATGGCTTGTTGCTGCTCTCATCGTGCAATAGCAGACATTTCTCTTTTCTAAGAGCACTGGGAAAATGATTTGTGGACCTGAGCAGATCAACATTCCTGAGATCTTCACCTTTTTTTATTTTCAGATATTGTATGATCAACACAGTATGTTTTCGGTTCATTTTGTAGCTCATCATTGTCTGGCTGCTAATTAAGGAAAAAGAAACAATTAAGGGGTCTTAGTCTTCAAGAGCAAGTCAATTAAAATTAATTCAAAAGAAGTTATTTAGCAGCCAAAACAGGTCACTAACTAAGAAAAGGGTTAGAATGAAAACCTATAGCCACTGTGACCCTCCAGGACCATAACTGGGGTCCCCTGGAGTAATGTGACTTTCCAGAATTCACCTAGTTTAAAGTCTGAAGTGCTTTATCTGGACACTGCTTTCTTTATGTGTGCATTGTTCTTCTACGGAAATAGCTTTGTGTTCTTTGTTTTTTATGTGCATCGCTGGCTTGATGATGAAGGTCAAACCAATGGGGACCAAGAACAACATGGACTATTAAGTCAAGATGGCACTGTCTCAACTTCACAAAGTCTGGAACCGTTGACGGCAGGTAGGCAGCAAAATATAAGGTATAAAAGAACACATGGGGAACTGAGGAGAAGGAATGCACTGAAGAAATGTATTTTACACAGATCTGTTAAAAGTGTCTCCTAAACCAGATGAGGGGTTCAATTCAATTAAATTCAATTTTATTTGATTTGTCAACAGGTTTTATAGAGAAATCAACACATGACATTAAAAACACATCACAAAGAACACAGCCATCATACATAAACTTATACTTGTACAAATAAATATAACACTGAACATGACACATATGGTGAAACATTAGATCAAACATATTCAATATAACAATTAAACCAACATCACGACCTGACTGATGATTGCTGCAAAGGCTAACTGTTCATCTCACGATTTAAGCATGTGAATGCTTATTAAAATTGAGCTTACTTAGAAGAATAATAGCAGTTGAAATGAAAGAGTATTTGAGCAGGTTGATTTTTTATGCTCGGAGCACTGAACCTGTGACCTGATAGCAAGTAATGTAATTGAGAATGTAGTGGATGAGTCCTCTCTGACAAAGTGCACTCGGCTTTCTGTAATAATTGCTTGATAAAAAGGTCTGTGATATTGGAGCTTGTTATTATTATTATTTTATATTATATTATTTTGCTCTATTTTACAATTTGATTTATTCTGTTTTTGTGGGTGACTTCTAAGATTTCCAAAGCAGGCCAGCACAACATAAATAAAGAGACTCAGAACAAGATTTACAGAAGACTGACTGCTTCCTTAAACAGTCGCGCCACTGCTGTCCCTTTATGCGGATGACTTTTTCTGTATTTTCATTAAGTCAGTTTTCAGACAGAAAACACATACTGTAAAACTTACTTTGCTATATTATTTCCACCGTTTCCTTTAAATTTTATTACTACAATGATAATGGGAGGGTCTCAGCATTTTCAATTTTCCAATCTCCTTTGTCATTCTATTATTATTATCCTAAAAATAGTAGTAGTATGTGGTGGGCTGGTGCCCTGCCCGGGGTTTGTTTCCTGCCTTGCGCCCTGTGTTGGCTGGGATTGGCTCCAGCAGACCCCCGTGACCCTGTAGTTAGGATATAGCGGGTTGGATAATGGATGGATGGGTAGTAGTAGTAGTAGTAGTAGTACTTTGAATCAGTTTTAATTGTCCTTAGGATTTTACTAAACACAAGGTTCATATACCCAGAATTCTCAGCAAAGCTGAATATCATCACAGCTGATGAAACCATGGTAACCAGCATAAAGTTAAAGGAACACAATGAGAACATCTGTACATACAACAACATTGACCGGATTAACCTATGAGAATATAAACTCAAGACAGAGAACATGCTACTCTTGGTCACAAGAGCTGTAAGTCAGAAAAATAGGACATGACATCAACAGTCAATGAGTTTTCCATTGACCTTTTTATGTTCATAATTAAGTCAGATGCAATACATGGAATCAAATCCACCAGAAGAATAATAATATGTCCAGTAAGAAAAATGGAAGAAAGGGTATTTTTCTTGGTTCTCCAGTTTTCTCTTCAAATCCAAAAAGTCTTCAGGTTAGGAAATTGACTGTATGACTTGTCATATGATTTAATGGCACATCCATCCCTGACTTGCGATCCTCACCACTGGAATAGGCTCTGGCTTAGTGCAACCCTGAACAGCTTTAGATAGATAGATAGATAGATAGATAGATAGATAGATAGATAGATAGATAGATAGATAGATAGATAGATAGATAGATAGATAGATAGATAGATAGATAGATAGATAGATAGATAGATAGATAGTGTGAAAGCTAGGGGGTCCCACAAAACACAAGTCACCTTCCTTCTTCCCAGTTCTGACTTGACTGGACAAGGTGGCACAGTCCTTTTTATTGAGCTGCAGTGCCCTCTTGCATCACCCCCGGACCGCAGCAAGGCTGAATTACCGGACTCCATTTCCCAGTATTCCCTGCTGATGTCCAAATGGGCACCAATATCCAGGGTTGCTGCCATCTAACGTCCTGGGAGATTAAATGGCAGCCAGAGACTGTCCTTTCTTGTCCTTCCCTTTGATTCCAGCCAGGAAAGGTACTATAAAGGGAAAGGAAACTTCTTCTCTCCTGGTTGGGATGCCTTTCTATCCACCTGGGGCTTCCCTTCTGGGTAAGGATTCCTCCACTCTCTTAGCTAGGATGCCCGTTCATCCTTTATGTTAGTTGCAACACATAGATAGCTAGATAGATAGATAGATAGATAGATAGATAGATAGATAGATAGATAGATAGATAGATAGATAGATAGATAGATAGATAGATAGATAGATAGATAGAAGTGAAAGACACTATATAATAGATAGATAGAACAACAGAGAAAGGAAAAACTTGGCCAAATGGGGTATTGCCCAGCGATGGATGGACATAATTACATGATTAAAGAGATGTATAGCTTATGAGTATTGAAACTAACATAATTATGGACCACATAATATGATTTCTCTCTATATTTTAACCCTTCTTTTTTATAATGTTGAGTTCTCCTCTTAAACCATTTAGAAAACTTTCAGTTTATTTGTCTGCAATTCAAACATCTTACATGCACAGTTCAAAATGACACTTCTCTCTGGCCTAATTATTTCCAGATAGGATTCCTTCTAACTCATTTCCTGACTTCAAGTAAAATGTTTGTCTTTTAGATGTGTATAGGAGAGGATCTCAGCTTCATTTTTCTCTCTTTACCATCAAAACGCTGTTTCTTTTTCTCTTGTGTGGTGTTCTGAATCTCTTTATGCCTCTGTGTGTCCCTGCACACACCATTTTCACTCCTATAGAAAAATCAGATGTATCATTTGTTCCAAGCACTCTGACTATGATTATTAACGTCTTCAGGCCTTTTTCAGCCATATTTAATGTTTACCAGGGTCAAATACTGTATTTCAAGCCTGACAGCCATTAGAAATATTTTCCAACGGGCGGCCTACTGCCTTATAGCTGAAGAAGCGTAAGCCTGAATCCCAGTGTCCATGTGGTGTTTCTGCAGGTAAACTGGTGATTCGAAATTGTCCCAGTGTGAATAAATGAGTGAGTCTGTGCATGAATACTGGATGGACTGGTGACCCATCCATGTTGGCTCCTGCATTGTGCTGATGCTGTCAGGTTCTGTTCAGTCACATCACAACCCTGAGTTGAAGTTTAGGTTCCGAAAATCAAGAGTTATATCTAGCCATCATTAGTCCACAACTCATATCTTTCCAATGGGTTATTTTTTTCATATATTTTTTTTAAATCCTCCCATTTACCCTTCTGGAAGTCTGCGGGCACCACCCTTTCCAGTTTACATGTCATTTATCTTTCTTTCAAAGTCATGCTTTTATTTTCAGTGATGAGTCATCTGCTTCCCTATCCATTTTTAACATAAGATCCTCACATTTCCTGATAATTACATTTTCCAGTCACCAAAATCTCCTTTACATCATAAATTTCCTTAAATGTCCTGTTCTATTTGTAGAGTTTATATAAATTCATTTCATGGTACCATTTTGCCTGTGGCTGAACACTTGGGCATAACGTTTATCCACCAATCTGTTTTTATATCTGATTATCTTTGGTAAGACTCAAAGGAATCACTAACTAAAACGAACTTTTAGTGACTATTTTGAGCAAAATGAATGCCATACCAGTGCTTTGAGTTAGCTGGAAAATAGAAGCGAAGGTCAAATGTGTCCCACGCTTTCTCTAATCCTGCTGCACAAAATAAGAACAAACTTATTGTAAACCCAGAATTTCAGATCTCGCTTTCACTACTTATAGTATTTCAAGTTTTGAAGGTGGCATCCTGTTCTCAGTTCAGTAATGCTATTTTACAAGGCAGTGTAACCGCATAAATATGTTTTGTAGTTTTTTGAAGTGCACATATTTATCTTAAAAAGAGACATCTTGCTGGCCTAATGAGGACTTGACCAGTCTGCTCTGTGTTTCTGATAGAAATGCATCTGAACCCGTTTCACTTTGGTGTAGGGTGAATGGTGTGAAAAAAGGGCAGAGTTAGAGGCTACGCAGATTCTAAAGATCGCCAGAAATGTTGAGCTCTTTGAAAGCAATCAGAGCGCAATCAAGTCCCCAACATGGGGTACCACTCATTGCACAACATTAATTTCACATGTTAATTAAAGAATCCAGTTTAATTGCTTTTCCTGTTTTGAATTTTCTACATTCAATAAGATTCATATGCTCTACCAAAAATTTTTCACTTTCCTGTTAAAGTGACAAGGACAGTGACCTTTTTGCACTTCCAATAATAAATGTGTCAAGCTCTTTTTAATCTTATTTTGTTATTTTTGGCATATTTTTTAAACACGTGACTGAGGTTAGAAAGGCTGCTGAATGCTTTTGAAAGAGTGTAGTCACTCCACTTGTATGTAAACCATGAATTAGTAAAGGCCATGTCACATTGGGTGACTTTTCCTGTGATTTTCAGTCATGGCCTTCATTTATAATAAATGATCTTAGCAAATTGGGGGAAGTCGTTTAGTCTGACATACCCAGAGACTCACTCCAACTAATCTGTGACTCGCTCCAACAAAAGCAGACAGGTTACTCATAAGGCTGGGCTGTGTGTGTGTGAGAGCTGACAAGAAAACAATGGAAGTCCAATACATAGAATGCAGCAACGAGAAATAAGAAACGTGAGGTTGGGAGACCTCACAGGCAGAGGAGAAGTGCATCTGTCTGATGTCTTGTCTTTCACATGCTGGAAAGTCAGCACTCTGTCGCTAAATATGACATTCCCAGCAATCTTTAGTGGTGTAAACTGATGTGGTCCAGCAACGAAATCAGTCTGACATACTCAAAGAATAGAAGTCATGTAATGCGACAAAAGGAGGCAAACTGATAACTTCATTCATTTTCAGTATTAGGGGCAGCACAGCTCCAAAGTCCCAGATTCAAATCTCTTGGCTGGTCACTGTCTCTATGGACTTCACACATATTCTTTGTGTTTGTTCAGATACTCCAGTTTTCGTCCCAAACCCCAATGCATGTTGGTTTAATTGCGTGAGAGCGGATGTGTCATTGAGTGGCCCCAATAATGGACTGGTGTACCCATCAGGCCAGGGCTGGCTTTCGCCTTAGCCCAAATGGTCCCGAGATAGACACCAGCTCTGTGTGTCACTGAATTGAATAAGCTGATATGAATTGTTTTATATACAAGATATGAATTGTTTTGTCATCATATTAGTAAAGATCTTAGAGCAGGAGGCCTGTATGCCTGCAGTAAAACTGTAACCAGACGCTTAACTAGTACTCCTTTGCACATCCGTAACTAATGAATTATACAGGCCAAAGGAAATAGGACAGCTGATGGCCTACTGATCCAACCTGACTTTGACAATTTTCTTCAAGTGAAAAGTGTGTCCCACAGAATTGAAGTGGCAGATAAAATCGTATCCAGACAAGTCTCTTGTCTCTTAAAATCTCATGCAAGTCATATAACAAACACAGCCGCTCTTCAGCCTTATAAACCCCCTGGATTTAATTTAACATTTGAAATACATGAGTGCTGCAGCCTAGGAAATGTTTCACTCACGTCTTCAAATTTCAGCTAAAGACACAGTCACGTCATTTTCTAACCTGCTTATCCAAATCAGGGTGTTTGGCTGGAGCCTATCCCAGCTAGCATAGGCCCTAGACAGGGCACCAGTCCATCGCTGGGCGAACACGCACACCAAACACACACTTTGGGGCCAATTTAGCATTGTCAGTTCACCTAAGCTGCATGTGTCTGAACAGTGAGAGGAAACCAGAGCAGACATGGGGAGAACATGCAAACTCCAGACTGGGAGGCCGTGGGACATGAACCCTTACTGCGGGGCACCACCGCGACACCCATTTAGCCAAACTGATTTTACATAATTACTATTTGTATTCTTTTATAGTGGGAGGGTTAACATGTCAGTTAAGTGCGTGGCACTTGATAATTCTATAATTCTAACTAATGATGACCCTTAGTCCAATTCTGACTAGTAAATGTGAGCCAGGCACAACAAGCTGCTTTCATTCCAAAAACAGATGCACAATACATCCTAAGTCAGTGAACCCAATTCATGCTGCCAAGCACTTCTTTAAATCTGCCAGCTAGAACCCGCTCATGTAGAACTGCTCTCTGAATGCATACAAGGGATTTGTCTGGGATGCGACAATTGTATCTATTAGTGACCATTTTTCTTGTGATATACTAAACAGAGCAACCACTGTGTGTTTTTTAAATTCCTACATTCTGAAAACAGAGCTCTGATCTGGAAATGCATGAAAATACCATGAGATTTTAGTACGCCAAGTAAGGTTTTCAACATTTCAGTCAGGGAGTCGTCCTCAGTTATAAATCATGCATAAATATGGATTTTCTGGACATCCATCCATCCATCCACTATCCAACCCGCTATATCCTAACTACAAGGTCACGGGGGTCTGTTGGACAGTAAATAATTAATTAAAAAGTATCCAAATAAGAGGGCCCCCTCTCAAAGATGATACACCACTACATTAGTTTAGAATTTACTTGACAAATGCGTCTAAAAAGTCCTCCACTGCACTTATTATCAAAAACTGTTCAATTATAATGTGTTGTGCTCTTAAATAACTTAAAATATTTATGTTGTATAGTAGGGGCACTACACTCTTATGGGGCTTGTATGATTTTCTTCCATGCTGATGGATACGTTTCCCAGTAAAAAGTTCCAGGGATTAGTCCATGGTTGTCCTGAACTGAGAGAGTTCCACCTCAGAGTGTCACTAATTTAGTTAAAACAAATGGGTAGGTGAGCTTGTTGTAGCATTATTATTATTATTATTATTATTATTATTATTATTATTATTATTTCTACGCTACAACATAGTCATATGCATAAAAGTCAAAACAAATTCCCTTTAGTAAACTTTACCGATAAGAGTGTTATCTCAACAGATTAAGAGAGCTGGCACTGAAATCCAAAGCAAACATAAACCCACACCCCCTCCACTTGACATATAAATAAAAGAGGAAGATGATTAACATCAACAGCCTTCCAAAGATGTTCTGGAGAAAAGCAAACATAAATAAAATGTGGTGGCTTACAAGGGAGATTTAATAAAGGAAGCAGTATTTTAAACGCTTAATGACGTACTCATCGATTTTCTGAATTACTTTGTAAAAGATTGCTCCAGTCTTTAAAGGTTTTGGAGCAGATTCATCTCCTTGGCCTTTTCGAATAACAGTTACGTTGCGGCAGCACAAACTACAGATCCGTGGTACAACTGCTTTCATATTGTGTCGTGTGAATCCCTGTCTTGCACCCCGAAATAGTCCTTTAGCAAAACCAGCTTTATTCAGTTTGAAACGGGAACAGCACGGTTATGTATTGTAGCGGGATCTACCACTCTCAAACATACAGACACGGCAATCTGGTAGGGTTGGGTCCAGGTTAATGGCCAAGTAATCATGTTCTCTGCATTTATAATGTTCCTTGCACCGCCCGTCGACAGCAAGCGCTTATGCGTGACCGGGATCGACTCGGATCTGCTGCGAGCCGCTTCCGTGTTGGGAGCCCATGGTTGCCCTGGCAACAGATAAACTGTCTTCTATAGACACAGCAATCGCGCTGCGGCATGTCGTCCCATTGGGGGGTTGGGGGGGTGAAGGAGGTTCCAAACGAGTTTAGAAACATTACAATATATACAACAAGCAGTGGCTACTTTTTAAGGTAAAAAACGTTAACCAGTTACTCCTCCAAATGACAAATCTCATGGAGCCTGCAGACATTATGAATACTTTTACATGTTGTTCCACCAAACGCTATGATGGCCAAGACATATGATGAAAGCAACAGTTACTGAGATTTGATTGTTAATGCCAGACGTGGTAGCCCATGCACTATGTGAGGCACTATACTTTGTGGGGTTTATGGCGAATGGAGCAATAAATGAAAACCGCCAAGTGCGAGACAGTTCTGTCATGAGAAAGGTCAGAGGAGATTTGTTCAAGCTAGTGCTACAATCACTGCTCTTAACAAGAGAGTGATGTGCAGAAGGGCATCTCTGGACACTCACAGTGCACCAGACCTTAAAGTGAATTGATTGTAACCACAGAGGGCCACACTGGGATTAACTGCTGTCAGCTAAGAACAGGGAGATGAGGTTACACCAAAACCAGATGAATCAAGGCTGGAATGGAGCTGCATAGTTGGACAAAGCTCAGTTTCTGCTGCTGGAACTGTAAGATGCTCAAAAATGTAATTGTGGCTCATCGTACTCTGCAGTAATTACCTGGAATACCTAATAAAGTACTGTATATATAATTTTTCCTTTCAGAGGTAGTGACATGTTCTCAGTTACAAAGTGAGTCAGACATGATAATCAAAGTAACAGCCTTGCTGTCAAGTGGCACACTTCCTAAATAGATCCTAATATGATCCTAAATAAGATCTATCCATCCATTCAATATGTAAAGTTGTTTTCTGGTTTCATGCAGCCAGTAGGATTGAGCGTTAGGTGTAATAGAGTGCTGGTCCATCGCTGAAACACACTCACAAATGTCTGCACGTGAGCCTCAATTCAAAGTCGGCATTATTCTAAATTTGCACTTGTTTGGGATGAAGGAGGAAAACTGAGGGACCATAAAAACAACCTGGCAAGAGTTAAAATCCACCATGGTACCAGTTAGATGATATCAGTCTGAGATATTAGGTCACAGATTACAAGTTTATTAATCTTGGCCTAGTCAGGTTTCTACTAGAACGCAAGGTGCCAAGTGCTGAAGGAGGAGAAGGACCTGAGGACAGCTTCTTACAGTGTACATATATATTTAGTTAGTTAATTAGTTTGATTAATTAAGAATTAGCAGTCTAAACCTCTAAGAGGTGCTACCAACTACAGCCACTATTGCTCAGTGAGATTTGCCACCACTTCACAGCATAGGAACACTTTTAAAATTGCTAAATGGATTTGAATCTGTACTAAGGATTCACAATAACCTAATAAAAAATTAGAAAGACCCTCTAGGATCTGAGATGTCAAATGATATTTTACATAGTAGGAGGGTATCATGGAAGAAATAAAGACGAGGCCACTTGAATTTACACTGAACTCTTTAATTGGTGTAGAATGTTATGGCAGTAGCACTTAGAGAGTAGCGGAAAGGAACAAAGCCTTCTTCTCAGCTAGGCATTGGGTCCTTGCAATGCTGCTCAAGTATTTTAAACATCTGCAGTTCTCTGCAAAGATGCCAAATACTGGAGGAAAAAGGAGGAAACCATGGGCTCACTACTTCACTTTGCTCCAAAGCTGAAAAACAAATGCAGATTATACATGAATGAAATGTCAGTTCATTATATTATTATTTAGCATCAATTGTAGATTCGGTCAAGATCTAGGCCTTTAATGACCTCTTGGGCACAGCCATCAGCAGTGTGTCTGTTTGTGGCGAGAGTGTTGACTTTGGCAGTGACATTCATGTCTCTGGTGACTCTCTTCCTATGATGTGAGTAGGTGGACTGGGAGAGCATGGGGGCATCATGAGGTCTCTGTGTGGCGCTCCTGATATCTATACAAAGGATGAAGGTTCAAGTCTTTAGCGGCCTGGTGCTTCCTGTCTTGCTATATGGTTGCGAGACATGGACGCTATCCAGTGACCTGAAATGAAGACTAGACTCCTTTGGTACTGTGTCTCTCCGGAAAATCCTTGGGTACCATTAGTTTGACTTTGTGTCGAATAAGCGGTTGCTCTTGGAGTCCCAAATGAGGCACATTGTGAGGCAGAAACATTTACGGCACTACGGCCATGTCACGCGTTTCCCAGAGGGTGATCCAACTCGCAGGATCTTCATTATTGAGGACTCAAGTGGCTTGACGCCAAGGGGTCACCCACGTAACACCTGACTGCGACAGATAGAGGGTCATTCCTCGAGAGTGGGACTGGACCGCGTGTCTGCCTGGGGGGTTGCCAACCAGGATCCTGATAAGTTTTGTCATGTGGTACCAGTGCATACTCCCCAACCTGACCTGACCTGTAGATTCTGCTACTTTTTTTTGTGAAGGCAGTAAAACTGTGTACTCACATTTTAAGTTAGCACAAGCATCTTATTTGACTATGGGTCTGGGTGTAAGGGTGTCTTGTGAGGGTCTGGCATCCCATCTAGAGTTATTTCTTGTTCTGCTGCCAGAGAAGGCTCTTCTATCGGCGATCCTGTAATGAATTTATTGGATTTAAAAAATGAATACGTGAACGAGTGGTTACCTTTTCAAAGTCAGTTTGTCCAATATAAACTGGTTTTGAATGTTTGTTTCAGGAACCAATAGCATGAGCCTACAAGCCCAGCTGACTCAAAAATTATGGTTTTTTTTTCAGACAAACCACTTTTATTATATAGACCTCCAGTTGTTTGCGTTATATTTTTTACAATTGGAGCAAGCAGCAAAGCCAAATTGACAACCAAACCAATTCCTTCACTACTAAGATATGCAGAACATTTATAGCATAAACTTAAAACACTAAGTACAAAGTGAAATTTTTAAGAAAAGTAAATAGTAGTTAAACATTCAAAGTCAAGCTCATGATTGCAGCAGTTCTTTGGTATATTGCCATCAGTGTGCATATTGATTGCAATGATAGCTGCTAATGCAGGAATATAAACAAAGAAACAAGGGCGATAGTTTCCACTTTCAGCTACTGTTGATGCAATGAACTTTGTCCTCTTTTCACACTCTAAATAAGGCTAACTTGGCATCTGTTTGCATGTTTTTTCTGGCATACTCAAAAATGTCTGTCAATATTTTCACAAAAACTAAAATACATCTTGGGATGAGTCTAATTTAGCACACAGGTGACAAGCAGGAGTACCCGGCACTGCTCGGGATGGGGACACCAACCAGATTTTGGAATGAAACATAGCCTGTGGTTGTCCCCTATAAAAATGGGAAATCTGTCCAAAGTTTGGCTGAGATAAGTCCAACAGTGTGGATTTGTATACTCAGCAGGCTCCTATCAATCATGAAGAATCCACTGCATCCACTAAATAGTATCATCTCCAGACAGAAGAGCAGCTTCAGCGACAGACTGCTGTCACTGTCCTGCTCCACTGACAGACTGAGGAGATCGTTCCTCCCCCAAACTATGCGACTCTTCAGTTCCACCTGGGGGGGGGTAAACGTTAACATTATTCAAAGTTATTGTCTGTTTTTACCTGCATTTTTATTACTCTTTAATATTGTTTTTTGTATCAGTATGCTGCTGCTGGAGTATGTGAATTTCCCCTTGGGATTAGTAAAGTATCTATCTATCTATCTATCTATCTATCTATCTATCTATCTATCTATCTATCTATCTATCTATCTATCTATCTATCTATCTATCTATCTATCTATCTATCTATCTATCTATCTATCTATCTATCTATCTATCTATCTATCTATCTATCTATCCAAACACACATTTAGCTTTAGATATGAGACATGACCTTCTTATGCAGTGGCAAGGAGGATTTACTGAGATTGATATCTGATTTCAGTGAGTGAGCTTTAAGGGCTTCTTTATGATGTCAGACACTAAATGTAAAGCTCAATAGTAGAGGGTGAACAACAGGTCAACGTTGGTGGCGCAGTACAGAAAGTGCAGCCGTAATCCTAATAAAGGACAATCTGTTTTTATAATTCTTCCCATCAAATTATCTCTTCCATTTTAAATGGCTGCAGTTTTGGTCAAGTTGTTAATCTCACAGGCAACTTTATGTTGCTTGATCCGACAAGTGGAAAGACACAGGAAGTTCTGAGGGAACACAAACCTTTGCCAGCTTGCTGTCCTGTTCTCTGTTTGCAAATCCCTTGTGCCGTGTATGTAGTCCAGATGAGCTCATACAGTATGTTTAGAGTGTAAATTCTGTTTATCTTTGGATGAACGTGATGAAAGTTGATAGCATTTAACAAGAACTAGATGGATTGGATTATTTTATATTCTTTCCAACTAGCAATTTTTCTGAGATGTCTAATGTTATGAGGACGAAAAATGGGTGCAAAAGGTGCACTGACCAGGACAAGCTCTACATTTTGAGAAATGAGCACCTCTATAAACCACTGTGGGTGAGTATTGGCTGCAAGGAAGAATGAACTCCTGTAACTGTAGGTATCCAAAGAGCATCATGGGAAAGTAACTTTGTTTCACTTGAAAATGAGAGCAAGTTCTATTGAGAGTCTGCATTACAAACAGCAATGGTCTGGTGAATTTAAGTCCTTATTGGGTTACTCAAGATAAGTCTGGAATGGGCCACAAATGAACAATTTGGAGCAAGCAAAATGAACCTTGAGGTAGAGGTGGCCAGGATAACCTCTTGGTCTCATTCCCTACAAAATCCATTCTGTCCCATTTTCGCCTGCTTTCACTCACTTCCACAAGAGTTTCCATTCCATTCCTGACCACTGTCCTGCTTTGCCATCTTAAAGAAGTTGAACTGGATACTGTGGGGAACAGCCCGGACACAGACAGGCAGACATCATTTTGTCACCCAACACACAGTCATTTACAGTCCACAACTATTTACACAAGTGCCACACAACCCCAAACTCCCCCAAAGTCCAGGCCAAACCACACAATGCCTCTCTTCTTCAGGCCGCCTCCTGTCTCTCCCTCCAGACCTCATCCATCTTCCACCCGATTCCAGCCATCCTGTGAAAGGGTGGCAGCCCCTTTTATGAGCACCCGGATGTGCTCCAGCAATCTCCCACCGACACGCCCCAGTGTGGCGGAAGTGCCGGCTGCATCCCCGGAAGCACTCCGGGTGTCCCTGCTCCTCTTCCCCCCAGCATTTCCTGGTGTGGCGGAAGTGCTGAGGTCCAGGGCTCTCCAGGCATTGGGGCGCCCCCTGGCGGTGACCATGGGCCCCTACAGGGTTGAGCTTCAAAGCTCTGTACCCGTGGTCCCAACAGCAGCCTTTTGGGTGTCCCGGCTGAGTACCACCCCCAGCCGTGTGCCACAACTGCTTTATAGTCAGCTTTATAAACCCCCTGGATTTAATTTAACATTTGAAATACATGAGTGCTGCAGCCTAGGAAATGTTTCACTCAAGTTTTCAAATTTCAGCTAAAGACACGGTCATGTCATTTTCTAACCTGCTTATCCAAATCAGGGTGTTTGGCTGGAGCCTATCCCAGCTAGCATAGGCCCTAGACAGGGCACCAGTCCATCGCTGGGCGAACACGCACACCAAACACACACTTTGGGGCTAATTTAGCATTGTCAGTTCAGCTAAGCTGCATTTGTTTGAACAGTGAGAGGAAACCAGAGCAGACATGGGGAGAACATGCAAACCCTGTACCCGTGGCCCCCAACACAACCAGGGTGGACGCCCCCTCGTGGTCTGGAGGAGGCGCAGGCCCTCCTCCGGTCTTCCTGGGCGTCCCGGCTGGGTACCACCCCCAGCCGGCTGCCACAATACATAGACATTCCTCATACAGCAGAATCTTTTAAGAGAAAAGAAAATCACACAGTGTAAGTAAATCGGTTTAATAACAACTTTTTCTTTATCAAAATAAATCTATTCCTGTTATTTTCATATAATAAACAGAAATAAATTAAATAAACATAAATTAATAGATATAGCGTGACCTAACATCCTCTATTTCTCTGCCATGTCTCTTTTTGAGTCTTAAAATATTGGTCTTACTTGTATTTATGAAATCCAAAAAATTGGTCTTCATTTAATCTCAGACTGTGCAAACAAACAACAGACACATATATTGTTTGATCCATGGACGGCAGGTATATGTTTTGAACCTCAAGTGTGATGTACTGTAGGCTTTACTTAAAGAAAAGCACACATGGCAGTTTAACTCACTTAAGATAAGATCCTGCAGTTTCAGCAAGTGGAACACCCTGCTGACCTACACACACACACAGATAAGTGAAGACATTTACAGTATGAAGGAAAGGGAAAAAAAAAACCAAATAAACTACTCCCACTAGGACTCAGATCATGCAGCTGCCTTACTGTACATGCGGCTATGCATATGCACCACCATGCCTGGAATGACTCATTTGAAAACTGAGAAAAAATTTAAAAAGAAAAAATGTGTCACCACTGCATCAGACACGAGACACATGTGCGCGTTCTCTTTTCTGGCTGCATTGATTATAACATCAGTGATCAATTATGTTAGTAAACAGAGCTATATATACACGATATATACTGCTCAAAAAAATTAAAGGAACACTTTTTAATCGGAGTATAGCATCAAGTCAATGAAACTTCTGGGTTGTTGATCTGGTCAGTTAAGTAGCAGCTGCTTTGGTGTTAATGACATTAACAACAGGTGCAGTAGCGGGGCAACGACGAGACGACCCCCATAACAGGAATGGTTTAACAGGTGGAGGCCACTGACATTTTTTACCACAAGAAAAGCTATACCAGGAATATGCGAGGAAATTATTATTTCCAGATCCCTTTTCTTGTTTCAAACATGCGTTGGAAACACAGAAGGCATGTTTTCTTTTATCGAAACTGAAAGAGGATTTACTGTCTTAGTTTTAGGATTTTATTTTCTGGTAGTACCCCATGCCTGATTAGCCTCCATTGTAAAGTGTCAGTGTAGTTAGGTAATTTTTTACATTTATAGAAAAGCTTAACTTTAGAAGAAAATTGCACATGGCAAATGCATATATACCATGTTTGTGAAGAAATGAATTCAACTTGAAAAATATTATGCTTATCCTTTAACAAACACATATTATCCATTCATTCCGGTTCTTGTTTTCTTTGAAGGCCCAAAACTGGGTAAGGCAGGATCAGCTGTGTCTGGGCTGCCAGTCCGTTGCGGGGCACACATTCACACACACACACACACACACACACATTGGAAAGATGGACGCTTAGATTATAATCAAACACCATACGTGTATTGGAAAAACTAACAGTGCCACTGTCCTCAGGGACTGGGTGGGGAAGAACAAAGTGATGTTGATAAGAAAGGGCAAGCAAACAAAGCAATAAAATTATAAATATGTGCACCAGAAATAGAAAAAAAAAATAGTTTCATAATATAAGGGCACACTTTAGCTTATTATACAAAGCGAGTACCATTACAGAAGTCAGTGAACTTTATGGTGGGATTGATTCTGGTTCCCCATGACAATAACTGTGTTTAAAAGTGGATGGGTGGTTTAGCATCACTGATGCTAGGTGTTAACAGATAGGTCTGATTAGCCCAAATTAAACTGTCATTCCTTATTGCCACTTGTAACAGTTGCCAACCTCACGTCGCACACATGAAACATGCCACTTGTAACTTAGAAACTGTCCTGTCTGCGGATCAGCGAGGGGTCTCCATTCACTGCTCAGCAAGATGCGAGAGCTTCTATGTAACCTGAAGGCCAATGGTTTGCAAGTGGTGGGCCACACTTCAATGTGTTTCAACAAAGCGAATTTCTGCAGTATGCATTATTAAGAGTATTGGCACTCTCAAGAACGTCATTTAGTGTTTAACCACATACAGTATATCTGTTCAAATGACCTTATTGACAAAGTAGACGTTGTGTCTGACCTGACCATTAGTGCGCTTTTCACAACTTTTTTTTTCCTTTCTCTCTGTTGTTTCGCAGATGAAGACTTTGGTAAAGCGGTAATAGATGGGCATCCAACGACAAACTCGAAGAGCATTTTAACCAGCATCAGTCCAGAACTGGACTATCCGGAGAACGACAGCTTCACTCCTTTCTACATGTTGCCTGCCCCCATGTTTATCCCTCTCCATGCAGACTGGAACACTGCCATGGCAGTTTGGGGTATTGCATGGGAGGTCCACATTTATGGAATAGGATCCCTTTATGTTGTTATTTCATTCCTCGCAGCCCTCAGTCTCCTGCTTCTTCCGTTCAAATGTCCATCAGGAAGCATCTTTTTCATGATCGTCAATATATTTCTGATAATTGTGGGATCCAGTAGAGCATTCTCCTTGTTCTATGATGCCTACAACCATCAGGACAAGCTGCCCTCCTCCGTACTACTGCTCCTCTATGAAGTTCCATTTCCATGCCTGACATCTTCATTTGGTGTGGTGTTTTTACTTCTCTCCATGCGATCGAGAATGCAGCTGTCTTACTCCATATTTCAGCATCCATGTTTCTTAGCTGTTTTAGTCTTCTTTCACTTTTCGGCTTCCTTGGGCTCCATTGTGCTTGTTCAAGTGCTCAGCCATCTCCCATGTCTCTTTTTTGTATCCCAAGGAGTGTTTGTAGTCTTAATGTCTCTCATGTCTCTGGCGTACTTCATCTTCTATTGCTACGTAAGAGCAGACGCCAAGCACATCTACCACCTAAACAACACCTCCCCACCCATAGAAAGATACAACAGATGCCCTTTCGCTGATGCAAAGGACTGGGACAGAGCTGCTATGACAGCAGTGTTTTCGTCCATGTTTGCCTTATTCTCTGCCGCCCTCCAACTCTATGCAATGCTGCATGCTTTGGGGTTTGGAGGCATCGAAGTATTCCATCCATGGCCCTGGTGGGCTTTCCACCTGAGCTGTAGGATCTGTGAGGTGGGCATGGGCCTCACCTTAGTGTTTATTGTAATGTATCCACTCTTCTGCTCTAAGGATGTTCCCCAGCAGAGCTGCTGGCCCAGCATTTTCTGTCTGCCTCACAACCACGTCACAATGAAATCACCTATACTACCAAACAACTATCAGTGGTCTTCTTCGCAACAGGAAAAGCTTGTAATCTGTGATACAATAGCCCGAAGTGAAATAGAATGCCTTCCCTTGTATACGCTTGTGGAAAACCATCTCAGCAGTCTTGAAGGTCTTGACCTTCTGTACCACAGTACGAGGTGCTTAACATTAAAGGATTTGGAGCTGAACATTAACCCCAAAAAAGGATCGTGCTCATCCTCCTTCACAAGTATGCAGATGGACAGTGACTCCACAGCAGACCTCCATCCTCCCTCACCAATAAACCTGAGACGCAGCATCGATGAGGCTCTATTCAGTGAAGCGCTTATTCCGGAAAGCCTCTTTCAAAACTCAAAACTTTACAGCTCAAGCAATTTGTCCCTCAACGTTCAAACCAAGGCAGAGAAAAGAGATTTCAAGGAGAATGCTGCAGACTCTGGCCTTTACAGGACTTCTTCTTGCATCGAGATGGACACGGCCCCAGCTCTGAAAGAGTCCATCTTAAGTTCTGACACGTTAGATGCAACCTCTTCTACTGAGCAATGGCGTGGAAGCAGTGGCAGCTCCCTTTATAAACTCTCTCTCAATGGATCCTCATTGGTCCTCTGCTCGAGTCCAAGCAGGACAGGCTATTCATCCCTCAGCAGCAACAGAATGCCAAGAAACGTTTCCCAAACAAGTCTGAACCAGTTTGCTCCAGTTCAAAGACATTATCAGTCACTGGGTTCAGTTTCAAGGGAATCACTAAATGAGCCAGAAGAACGAGATTTAGCCCTTCAAGCGGAGTTTATGAACGTCTGCCGACAGATTGATGAACTGAGTGTCAGTAGCGACACCATAGACTTGTAAGACACTGTGATCTTGTTCATCTGTGACCTGACACTGTCATTTCAAACGGATTTCAGCAGTCGAGAAACAAGGACTGGAAAGACTTAAACAAACAGGACGCAGTCTTAAACTCTGTTTGATGGGTTCACCCCACTGCTACCAATAAACGTGGAAACGTGGAGGATGTTGGAATCCAGTAGCAAAAACTTTTATAGCCTCCGAGGAAATGCAATCCCACATTTTTCTTTAAGTTTTTTTGCTATAAACAATATATGGGGCTCTTTTGTATACTCATTCTTCCCAGGCATCCCATTATCATTGCCAGAGGCCAAAAGAGATTTTTTTTTCCTCCATGGACCGGATGAAATGTTACTTAAATGACAGAAATTCTCACAACATTATGTCACTAAATCTTTACAGTCTTTGCTGCACTTCAGAAGTAGAGGCCCCAGCACTTCTTATTGGGAACTTGTTCAGTTCAGACTTCTCCAGTTGCACTGTTCATTTATTTCAGTGTCGCCTTGTATTCCTGTGTTTGTTCCTCCCAAAAGAGTCAGCTGTACCAGTGGTAAAAAAAAAAAAAAAAAAAAGTCTTTAAGTTAACATATTGTTTGTACAAATCATTTGTCAAAGGTGTTGAATTCCCTTGCTTTTTAAATGCTCAGATTTACACATTTACTTTGACGTATGCTCCACTGTACATTTCAGTCATCTGAATTTTTTACTGTAAAATTCCAAACTCTTTGTGCATTGTATTTAGGCTCAATGCTGCCACCTGCTGGCACACCCTCTCTTTGTCTCATAAACGCCAAACACTAAGCCAGGAAAGAAAGCTTTTTCATCATCTTCATTATTACTTACATTAGAAAGTGACAGTTTTTTGGATGTAGCACTAATATAAATTTACCTTAAAATGGTTTTGTTATCTACTTTACAGACTGACATTTACAGTGCAAAAACAGCATTCATTCTTCTTATAGGTCATATTAAATATATATATATATTATTACATTATATAAATTTAAGGAAAATGTATCTTCTTTTGTGAAATGCAATTATAAAATAAATAAAAGTGTTAAGGATTTTTACAATGATATTTATATTTGCTGCTACTTGATGTGTATTATTTAAAAAGCTGCTCGCATCACTACGGCCACAGACTCTATTTGATATGTTGTGTTCATCATAGAGAATAAACATTTCAGTGTCTAAACCATGTGGCAAATATTTACATATACACATATACATACATACACACAAATATATATATATACAGTATATATACTGTATATATATATATATATATATATATATATATATATATATAGTACACACATTATACAGTATACAGTAGGTCCATAAATATTTGGACAGAGACAACTTTTTTCTGATTTTGGTTCTGTACATTACCACAATGAATTTTAAATGAAACAACTCAGATGCAGTTGAAGTGCAGACTTTCAGCTTTAATTCATTGGGGTGAACAAAACGATTACATAAAAATGTGAGGCAACTAAAGCATTTTTTTAAACATAATCCCTTCATTTCAGGGGCTCAAAAGTAATTTGCTTTAATGATAAAGTAAACTACGAGGTTAAAGTAGACATTTCGAGATTAAAGCCGAAATGTCAACTTTAATCACAAAATACACCTTTTCACTGTGTGCTTATTTTTTTTCTCTGTGGCTCAAATACAGCGCTGTACATTATGTTGCTGTTGTGAAAAAAAACGGCACAGAAGATGGTATGTGAGACTTTTAAAACGTATCGTATCATTACGATGGGGAATATGCGACGCTTGAATATAAAAGCACCACGAATGCATTTGTATGTCGGCATTTTGCCTCACCACATTCATCAATCATCACAGCACGCACATCGATCCTGTAGGATCCGCATAGCGGCTTTCTGTCACATGTAGATAGTAAACAGAGATTCTGACGTCACATTTCAACTTTTATCACGCGGCGCCCATGACTTTTTGTTGGTACTGCAACTTGCGCAAGCGCCGTGTTCACTTCTGAGGACCTGCTCAGGGGACGCGTCCAAAGAACGCTGGGAACGCGTGGCAACCACGATGAGTGCACGTATGCCCTCTGAGCGTGAAGTATAAACGAGCCCTTAAACGTATGTGTGTTACGTAGATTACTTTTTAAAGGAGCAAGTATCCCAACGCAATACTTACTTTATTAAAGTAAAACTACCTGCGTTTTTATTAACATAGCAGCACTGGGTATGAGGCAGATAGCTGACGTACCGGGACATTTGCAAGGTTCATTCACATAGCCAAGCAGAAAAGAGAGTGCTGTGTATTCCTGCAGCAGAAAAAATATTCGTTAAGTGTCAAAGTTTTATTTTAACCCAGCAATTTGTTATAGATACGTTAAAAGAAAGTTATCAGGTGACACAGCACCCAGTGTTCATAGCGCAAGTCATCGGAGGCTCAGGTTGGTGATGTAAAAAATGGCATGGATGTCATTTACTTCACAGCACATGAAGGATTAAATTGATTTATAAAACACCAGAAAAAGATTCATGATGGGTGACAAATACCTTTAAGTCCTTTTAGAACAGTTCAGTGACGCAGTTGCACAAGTGAATGCACATTTTTAAGAAACCAGGTTTCTGTGCGTACATGTAAACACACTCGGCGTGTTCAGAACTACGGGAGTTGTACTGAATTTGAGAGCACAAACATACAAAGGAGGAACACCTGAACTTTTTTTTTCCACTCTCGGGACGTTTCCATCCTTGTGAATATGAACCACAATAAGAACTCTGGGGGAAAATGTATCAACAGGACGTTTCACAGCCCATTTCTTATTACCAGTCCAGAGGCGTGACCCCTGCGAAATGCTCTGTCTGTCCAATGAAAAACATTTGATTTTCAAAACTGAGTTGCTTTCCGTTTGAATTTGGGGCGTATCCATCAGTGTCTCCTCCACTAGACAGACACTGTGCTGCTCACAGTTCACTTCGCCGCACATTTTGCAGCACGTTTTGAACCTGTTGACCGCATTCTTTAATTAAAGCAGCGTATACGTTCCATTCTTCTTTTATTTTCTGGTTGGTAACACCAAAGCCTATGCATGGGTGGCTTATTAAAAAGCAGACATCTTCAACCTCTGTCCCTCCACAAGCTGCTGGCTTCACGGTTGAGCCCAGCACTGCTGCTACCAACATGGAGCACAGCGCACCCACATCAGGAACTGAAACTCCAAAAGATGTAGATAAACCTACACAATCCTCCAGCTCTGCGCCAGTGTCGGGTACTCCAAACCTCGGCCTTCAACAAAATATATAGTCCGGTCTGCCTGACTTAAATTTGGATAGCCCATCCCAGCACATTTTAATTAATTATCCCAAGCGCGCATTCGGAAAGACACTCAGATGTTTTAGTGCAAGCTGGTATCAGTCTCGACCATGGCTTGAATATTCTGTTGTCCGTGATGGCAGCTTTTGCTTTGCCTGCCACAAATTTAGTGTTTCCAATTCGGACCGCGAGGACATATTCACCAAACATGGCTACACTAATTGGAAAAAAGCTCTAGAATAAGATGGTGGCGGCTTCCACAAACATGCGTCTAGTATCCCGCACGTCAGAGCCATGTCTGCATCACAGCACTCATTGGTGTGTCTTCAGCTGCATGCGAAAGCTCTTTCTCTACTTTGAACCGCATTCTCACTCCACTCCGCCGAACAATGCTGCATTCAAGGAAGAGAAATTTAGTCATTCTGGCACATGAGAAAAACATCACAGAAAATCTAGACATGAATGAATTTATTTCAGAATTTGCCAAGAGTAACCGCAGACTGGTCCTAGATAATATCCAGGTTAAACACTGGAAACTGATGTCCTATAGCCTCCCATGACTACAATAAGCCACGTTTCTGTTCTTGCTCTCATATGTTGTATACATTTGACTTTATTGATATTTACCTTGTAGATGTAGTTCTATATTTGTCCACAAAAAATAATAATACAAGTTCAATTGCCTCTGATAATTTTATTGAACAATAGGTTATGATTTATGCCACAATTTTTGCTTTTATATGTTATATAAAACTATGTTGTTATTATTATTTGACCCCCCTACAAAAATGGGGATGGATGGATGGATGGATATTTTTTGCCCCCACCAGACAAGCCAAATGCCCACCCACACATGATGTTCTGGTCACACCTCTGATTACCACAAAGCAGTAGTATTTAAAGATCATATCATCTGCGGCAAGAGAAATCCTGCATCAGACTGTCTCGACACTGCCGTCTGCTGAGAATCATTGGCTGCGACTGTCATTCACGCAATCGCAACGTCAAGTGTAGTTCAGCACCCACACTGACGCCTGGCTTGATCGCTACACTATAGTAAAAAGGAAGATGCTTAAATTTCAAAGTCATTAGTGGAGCTGAGAAACTCAAGTCACAATCGAAGTCGTTTTACATCGACCTGTGGCTCAGACAATGGTAAAATCTAAAAGAAGTCTGGCCACGTTTGAATTTACTAGTTTGGATGGTGTCAATAATGGAGCACGGAGCTGGATTTAGCAGCAGCCATCTCTGAATATACTGGAGCTCAGTAGCTCTTAGTCTCGGTCCTGGAGGAGGTTTTTTGTTCCAAGCAACTTCTGTTTTTAACTGGACTGCTAGCCAAGTGAAGTGATTTGTTATCACCCAGTTTCCGTGTTTTGAAGTCAATGTAAACATTACAGAACTAAGAACTAACTAAGCAGTAACATGTAGCGTTTTTAACAATATTTTCATCCTGATTTTCATTGTTCTTCTCCAAGTTTTCTGGTTATTTGATCCATTATTTACTAATTTACGGGTCTGACGCTAAAGTAGTTGCAGCCTTTCTTCATTCAACGTTGTTTTGCCAGGTGTCTGCTCTGCTTCTTTTCAATTGTCATTATTAACATACAACGAAAGAAGCCAACTACACAGAAAAAGGTCAAAATAATATTAAAAAAGAGTTATGCATTTAAAGATATTGAAAAAAATAGAAAAAGGTCTAAATATTTTATAAATGTAAAAAAATCAGACTATTGTTTTTTTCTGAATGTACAATATCCTCACAGATGGCGCAGCGGTAGTGCTGCTGCTTTGCAGTAAGGAGATTGTGGATTCGCTTCCCGGGTCCTCCCTGTGTGGAGAGCGCTTTGAGTAGTGAGAAAAGCGCTATATAAATGTAAAGAATTAATTAATAAGAGAAAGAAGATCAGCTAATTAAATGAGATCAATCACTCATTGTGAATCTGATTGGGACAAAAGCCTGCAGCCATAGAGGGTCCCCAAGACCAAATTTGGGAACCCCTGCTATAACTAATTATGCAAAGATGTAGTCATTCCATAAATAAATAAATAACAAAATTTACCCAAGCAATAAACTCCCTGATCCCTGAATTAAAAGAACCTTTAAACAGGCAAACATAGTCTGTTTCAATGTGGGGACTTGAGAGTAGGAGATGAAGATGATTTTAAAGGTTTATAGGGTGTCACAATTCAGTTCTCATTTGCTTGTGCTAATCAATATGTAGTACGTTCACGCACTCCAGCACCACGACTAGTAAACGTGGCTGATATGTGATGAGTGAACTCCGCAGTGTTTGCTGTGCCTCGAGTTCAGAGAAAAAGTGTTTGCGAATATCACCAAACTTGGTGAAATGCATTGAAGTCATTAGGGAAGGACTAACCGAACTGGATTTGACTGAACTATAATGGCGCAGTCATCTTTTAAAGTGAACCCTGAGGGCTAGGGAAATGTCTGCCAACTATACTTGGCCGATTATTATGGCTAAAAAGGTGACTTGAGCTGTGAGGCAGCAGTGCCAACCACTGCACCACCGTGCCTCTGTGAGATCAAAGAAGAAAGAACACAGTCAGAGACACACAAGCATAGATCAAAACAAAGCAGAAATACCAAAACCATAGTCAAGAGTCAGAAAAAATATGTAGCTCGTTTAAAGTGAATTTATGTGAGAAACTATTGCTTTGTATGCTTTTCAGAAAACAACCTGGCAGCCACTCGCTGCCCCCCCACAGTGCCGCTGTGCAGCCACAGACTACTAACACATTGCGACAGGGCACTGCATGCAGCAACAGATGTTTGATGTTGATGTATGTGAGAAGCTATTGCTTTGTTGCAGTGGGCTGGCGTCCTGCCTTGCGCTCTGTGTTTGCTGGGATTGGCACCAGCAGAACCCCGTGACCCTGTAGTTAGGATATAGCAGGTTGGATAATGGATGGATGGACTATTGCTTTGTGTGCTCTTCAGAAAATGGAGTTTATTGGAAAAATATACAGCCCTGGGAGAAAAGGAGAAAGAAAAGAAAAAAAGAGTTAAAGGCAGAAAATTCAAAGCGGCATGTCATGATTGAAGGCTCTCCAAACTGTCTGTGCTGATGCTTTTCACTTTTGTTCCATCAAAAAGATAAAAATGTCTTATAAATAATATAAATACTAGTTGATTACCCAATGGATTCACCCACTGAGTGCAAGGGGAAAAAATAAAATGTAGTCTATAAGTTATTAAACAGTAAAACATTAACATTTAAGAAGTAAAGTTACATTGAGCACTACTGGAGTGGTTTTCGGATAAACTACATTTTAAAGGCGCTATAACACAACAGGTAAGTAGTAGATCCCTTGTGAAAGGCGCTACATGACCACTATGGTATAGAAATTACATTTTCTATGTGATCATCCAAATTTTTGTCTGACAACCTTGCACTACGTGCCTGTGATTTACTTGTTAAAATAATTGATCACAAAAGCAACCTTGAATGTTGTGGGGTTTTAGTGACCCGAACTCACCTTAAGGGACAGTAAGTAGTCATGCAGGGCAATTTACAAACATAGTCCTGCTTTGATGGCGCGGATTACACTCATTCGCAAAGATTTCCACTCTCACAGGAGCCGACGGGGCACTTGAAGTGTCACAAACAGTGCGAGAAGAGAGGACGCTGCCCGAAACTGCGAAGCTCTCGACCCCGTGGAGCAGCCAAACATTCTGCACCTCCCAGCATCCGCTTTGTTCTCATGACCCCTCGCCGTTGAAGGCTGTCTCGTCTTCACATTGTTTACAGCTCGGCGCAGTTAAAAAGTAGAAAGACGCAAAGCTGTTTTCCTCATCTCTTCTACTATCAAGTACTGCCAACTAAAAAAAAGTTACAATGTGGCAGTTTCAGCAACAGTCACGTGGACGAATAAATAAAACTTCTATGTCAGAACGCGCCTGGCTAGTTCCTGTATTATAATATGTTCAGTGGTCATACGTAATTTCCGTTTCAAACGCGAAAAGAATTTTATATATATAGATTAAGTTTCATAGAGTCTCCTGTGTTTTTGGGGGCTACAGGCTTTTCCTCCCATATGGCTAAGCATGCATAGGGCACGTGCCGCCTTCTTTTACATGGACGTGAAACTCAAAGATCAACCTGCACATTTGGTGAAAAGCACCGATAACTCGTTATTTACGCTACATATGTTTCAAAAAAATAAAACTTGAGAACCTGCATTATTCACTTATCTGTTAAGCTCCTTAAAGTGAGTTCATTTACTATTCACAGTATTAATGTGCCTTTATGGTTTTACATTTTAGAGCATTTGCTTTTATGGAAAAATGTGAAAAATTGGTATGAATGCTGATGCTATAGTAGTTCACCAGCTATCTTAGCTCCTTTGGTTTCCATGAAGTCTGCATGTTCTGTTTTTATCTGCTTGACTTTCCTCTGCTAACTCCGAGTTTCTCCCAGTGTAGTGTGCCAGCCAGTAGACTATTGCTACTGTGAGCGCAATTATGTGCTCTTCATAGTGCCAACCACTGTGCGACCGTACCTCCATCAGATCAAAGACGAATGAACCTAGTGAGAGATGTGCAATCTCTAACCAGTCTGTAATGCAAATGATCAGCATTATATACTGTACCTGGGGGGGAGGTCCTGTTCAATACTGGCTATTATAGCTCTGGGGGAGCCTGGACTTGCAAAGCATTATGGGACATTAGAGAGAGAAAAAGCTCTCCTAAACACGATGAATTATCAGTATATAATTTGACAAACAAGGGCAAATGCAACAAATTCTCTGTGAATAATGCTTTGGCGAAACCTCACTGATCAACGCTAGTGACAATCTTACCTCAGATTTTTAAAGAACCCAGGTTCTAAGGACAAGATGAAATGCTGTCTTGCATTTCTTGAAGACAAAATTGAACTGTTTAAAGAATGATGCCAAAAGAAAAAAAAAACTTGTCAAGAATTACTGACAAGCTAGAAGGCCAAAACCACATTGTATGACTTTTGAAAATGACCAGAATAATTTTTATTGAGGATTGATCAACAATTTTATTTCAGGACAGACAAAGGCCACCCCCAAAGCCTGACAGATTCCAGCTGCTGTATCTGTGCATCCCAGATGGAATGAGTTGTAGAGCTTGACTAGCACATGGGGACTGATGCGTGCCAGTTTTATTCACAAGATGGAAACTGGAAGAAATCCTAATATTCATATACACTGCCAAAAATGAAATCTAAGCAAGTAAAAAATGTTTATATAATGACATTAAATTTTGTTTTCCTATTTGTAAGAATTATCGACATCAAAAAATTTATATTTATGATTATTTAGCTTCCTTTTAAGAAATCTTGTCAAGTAAATTTTGCTTACCCCACTGGGAGTTTTTTTTTTTTTTGCTAAATAAAAGCAAAACAAATCCCATTTCAAGTTTTTTTTGTCTAGCAACCTGATGAATAATGAGAAGTTCAAGAAGAACTGGGTCTTACTACACATATTCTTTCTTTTCTCTAGTGTTTTTTTTTTTTTTTTGTAACAAAACTGTAACGCGTATGATCAATTCAGTTTCTCTCTTGGGGATAATAAAGTTCATCTTCATCTTGAGGCACACTGAAACAGCTGTAGAACAGCAGCATTCCTTTGACTATTCATTTGCTACACAGCAAAAACCAGAAAATTGGGGAAAGCAAAAGACATTTGCAAGATGCAACTTATTTTCACTCAGGATCACATCCAATCCCAAGTAAATGTAGTTACAGTTACCATTTTAAATATGAATCTATAAAAATAGGAAGTGACTTTTTAAATTATCTTCTGTGATAACTTTAGATTTAATCAGTCAGACAAGGTGAAGTAAACAGTAGGAAAATGTTATCAGCACTAACATAACTAGTGTCGATTGGCAGAATTTGCAAAAGCATTTCTCACAGTGAATATTCTGTATTCGCTTGGTGACCTTGGGTGCTGGATATATTTCTGAGAAATTCCCCTTGCGTACAGCTAAGATGAACACTTTTTTCTTGGTACCCCAAAATGCTTTGTGAGGCTACCATGACGTGACAGAGCTATAGCAGCTATGCGCAGAACCTTAACACATGCATACTGTAAGATCAATGCCAAGCTGCTTCAGACATGCAGGATGTCAGGCCCTGACTAGTACTCCAATCTTCTGCCCGGCATGCAAGGTCAGCAATTGATCTTCTTGACAAATAAGTTAGGTCACAAGCTTGTGTGTATATATATATATATTCAGAGAGGAGCAGTAGAGTGTGTACGCCTGATGAACCCAAATGAGGGTGAAACACGTGTCGTGTACTCTTTGCATTATTTGACAGTAAACTATGCAACATTCCATGATCTGCTTCTCGCAACTGAAAGAGGGCACCGTGGCGGATGTTTGCCGAATGGCAGACAAACCACAAGCGTTACCTGGTAGGTAACCACCCACACAATTCAGGTCATCGAGACTCAGACTACGAATGCAATGAATGTAATTACTCCGGACCTACAGGATGTCAAATAAATGAACCACATGCCGTGGCGCAGTGTAAAGGGGCTCCGTCTCTGACGCCAAGGTTCGATTCCCCGAGAGGGGAGCAGTACAGTGTGTACGCCTGATGAGCCCAAATGAGGGCGAAACACGTGTTGCATACTCTTTGCATTATTTGACAGTAAACTATGCAATATATTATATATATATAGTTGCAGTTGTTTCATTTGAGGAGTGCATTAGCTGACCACAATGAGAATATCAGGAGTACTGCCACCAGATAAGCAACATTGATCTGTGTGGAATGGCAGTGCAGAACTGCATAACTACTTATGCATGCACAATTGGCCATGTGCTGCAACTAGAAGTCAAATCAAGCCTTTAAACAGCCCTGTCCACACCCTCCCCTTGTCAGAAAACCCTGTTAAATAATAAGTGCAAAGCATCTGCACAGATACATGGGAAACAAAGAGGATGTGGTAGCTGTGCCCAGATTTGCGACTTTAAACAATGGAATAGCCAGTCCCATGCTGCCACTTCTTTGCATGGTGAATGTGTGCCATGAAATTGGAACTCTTGTCAGCTTAAAGATCTCTATTTTATTTACTTTTTGCTAGTTTGTAGTTGTTTGTTGCATTTTTCACTTGTGGTATTCGTACCGATTTGCTTCTTTTGTTTTTTGAGACACAGTGGTGTGCACTGCTGCCTCACAGCTCAGGTCACATTTTTGGACACAATAATCAGTCCAGCACAATTGGCAGACACTTCCCTAGCCATCAAGGACACTTAAAACACCATTATAACCCACTCCAAAGTAGTTCAGTTCCCTCCTTCTCCACTGATTTCAATGCATTTTATGCAGTTTGATGAAGTTCACAAACATTTTTATTATTTCGCCAAACTCATGGCAAACCAAACTCCACCATGTTAGGTCATTACTAGAAATAACTGTGAAAGAAAATGTAACTGCTTGCAAGCTACCAAGGGTTAAAAGCTGTTTTATTATAACGGCAGTTTATTCATTCAGGCGTCTGTCATAAGACAGGTTGCAGTAAGCTGACCTAGGACAACTTCCTTCTTTAGGAACGCATCTGTTAGACACAGGAAAAATGACCTTTCCTTCTTTGGGGCTCCTCTTGATACCTACACAAAAAAGAAACGGTTGGATGATTTGTGTAATATAAGATGAAATGCTTAGAGTAAGTAAGGGGGAGGGAGGAAAATGAATAATAAAAGCAGATTGAAACAGGGAAACTGCTCTTCTGCCTTGCAACGTGGAATCCATGTACTCGTCTGTGACTGAATAAAGACTGATTGATTGACCAGGTTACTTCCACATAACTAACACACTTTTGCATGTCCTGATCATACTCTTGCAACATTATCCTCATACCCAAATGCACCATTCCTTCTTAATTCCACCTTTTTTTTACCTATCATCACCACGTAGTGAATAATGTGATACCCCTTGTCAATTTATTTAGTCCAAATGCTTCATTGACAGAGATACATTTAAAGAGTTATGTGACCTTAGGTATTAAATTCATTTTAATGAAGTGGCAATTAAATGACTGATAATTAGAACACTTTTGACAGGAACAGGCCTCTCAGCCAAAAAAAGCTGCCAATCCTATCTACCTAAACACTCCAAAATGACATTAAGTTGTGTTTTGAATGTTATTAAAGTGATAATCTCTACCTGGTGTTTTACTCCACATGTCTGTCATTTGTTAAAAAAAACACTTCCTAGAAGTTGCCTTTAACGTGTTTCCATCACTTTATGGAAGAAAAGAAATAGTTGGGATCCACTGTACAAATTCTCCTCCTAATTTTAAACACTTCATTCATTTCATGTCTTAATCCCCATTTGCTTAAACTGAAAAAAATGTATCTCCTTCAGTCTCAGAATCAGAATGTCTTTGTCATTGTAACAAATACAACGAAATTAGGTGCAATCCCTGCGTTGTCAAAATATAAATATAATTAAAAAAGGATAAGAAGTAACAAGGTAGAACACAAACATTCAACGTAAGACCTTAATTGCACATGAAATACTTTTGCACAAGATGTCAACTATTGCACTGCTGCATTGGAGGTGATTAGGTGGCATTCAGTGCCCTAATAGCAACAGGGTAGAAACTGTTACTGTATTCAGTCTATTAGTCTTTGGTTTGATGCTCCTATATCTTTTGCCTGATGGCAACAGTTGGAACATGTCATGAGAGGGGTGAGAGGAGTCTTTTAAGATATTTTCTGCTTTCCTGAGGCAACAAGAGCTGTGTGGTTCATCCAGAGAGGGTAAAGAACAGCAGATGATCTGCTGGGCAGTCTTTATGATCCGCTGGTGTTTTCCTCTGCGCTGTTGTGCAGAGGCAGTAGCACAGGATACTCTCGATAGAGTAGCAATAGGACACCAGCAGTTTTTGGGGGATGTTATTTTTCCTGAGGACTCTCAGGAAATAGTCTCTACTGAGCCTTCTTTGCCAGCTATGCTGTGTTCACATCCCAGGATAGGTCTTCCATGATGTGGACTCCCTGGAAGCGGAAGTCTGGCACCCTCTCCACACAGTCCCCTCCGATGTAGAGTGGTTTGATGTCCGTTTTCTTTTTCCTGAAGTCCACAACGAGCTCCTTGGTCTTGTGTTCAGGAGCAGGTTTATGTCAGTGCACCACGCTGTCAGCTGCTCCACTTCGTTCCTGTAGGCAGATTCATCCTCCCCAGAGATGAGCCCCACCATAGTGGTGTCGCCTGCAAATTTGACGATGGTGTTGCTGTGGTGGGCGGGGGTGCAATCGTGTGTACACATTATAGTAAATGCATCTGTAAGCTTACAGAGTCAATGATTTCCCAATACAGTATTTGAAGATTGATTTATTGTTACTCTTATGAAAAAAAAGTTAACTTGAGGTTTGTTATTAACAAATTCTGATAAGTACAGCAACTTAAAAGCCCTCTAGCATCTCTCTTAGCTCAGAAGCATCTATACTTTTTCGTTCCATTATGGGTCTCTAAGCACACAAATAAGTTAATAGTTGATACAGAGAGATCTGGATTTGTTAAACATGCATATTCCACATCAAGTTTGTAAAAAAAAAAAAAAAAATCCTCAACTTTGCTGTCCTTCATTGAGTAAGACCCCGTAAATGTGCTTTTAATGATGTACAAGGCATTGCACTTTGGAGTGGAACTGCTTTTAAATGCAGACACATACAAGAAGAGACCAAGTTATGAACCTGAAAAGTGCATTACATGGTGCTGATTTTGTTAGCAGCCTACGGTAAACTCCTGTATGTTACAACTATGTGAATTACATTTCTAGTGCCTACACAGATTATATATATATTTAGATATAGAGATATATTGATTGTGACAGATAGGGGGCGCTATCGCTCCCTTGAACCCTCTGATCAGACCCCAGATAAAAGTCCAAACTTATTTTATTTGGACAATACAGTGCACAAAGCACCCTCCACTCCACTTTACTCATAATCAATACAATAAACAATAACAATCCTCCACTCCCAGATGCGTTGCCACCCTTCCTCCCGACTCAGCTCGTCCATCTGGGATCTCCCACAATCCTTTATAGTCCTTGACCCGGAAGTGCTTCTGATCCCTCAGTCCATGTGACTTCCCAGCACTTCCCTCTGTCATTGTGACTATGACATACTTCCAGGTTATAGGGAATATACAAGTCCTTATGCCTCCCTGCAGCATCCTCTGGCGGCCCCCATGGTATCCAGCAGGGCTGTGAAGGAAAACTTCAATTTCCATAATTCCCTGCTGCCATTTGGGGCACCTCCATGCGGCAGGGAGGGCTCCATCTGGCAGCCTGGGGGTATTGGCCGGGATGAACGACTGGCCATATCCCACAAGATATAGATATATAGATATGGATGAGCTAAGGAACTTCATGAATAGTTAGTTACATATACAGTCATACAAAAATGTTTGGGAACCCTTCTCAACCTGCATATTTACTCTACTTTCAACAAAAAAGATAACAGTGGTATGTCTTTCATTTCCTAGGAACATCTGAGTACTGGGGTGTTTTCTGAACAAAGACTTTTAGTGAAGCAGTATGAAATTAAATCAAATGTGAAAAACTGGCTGTGCAAAAAATGTGGGTCCCCTTATTTTCTGACTTGAATGCATGTAACTGCTCAATACTGATTACGTGCAACATCAAATTGGTTGGATTAGCTCGTTTAGCCTTGAACTTCATAGACAGGTGTGTCCAATCATGAGAAAGGGTATTTAAGGTGGTCAATTGCAAGTTGTGCTTCCCTTTGATTCTCCTCTGAAGAGTGACAGCATGGGATCCTCAAAGCAACTCTCAAAAAATCTAAAAACAAAGATTGTTGAGTATCATGGTTTAGGGGAAGGCTACAAAAAGCTACCTCAGAGGTTTAAACTGTCAGTTTCAACTGTAAGGAATGTAATCAGGAAATGGAAGGCCACAGCCACAGTTGCTGTTAACTCAGATCTGGCAGGCCAAGAAAAATACAGGAGTGACATATGCACAGGACTGTGAGAAGAGTTATAGACAACCCACAGATCACCTTCAAAAGACTTGAAAGACATCGTTCTACAATTCAGGGCAATTTGCACAAAGAACATCTGTATGGCAGGGTGATGAGAAAGAAGCCCTTTCGGCACTCACACCACAAACAGAGTCACTTGTTGTATGCAAATGCTCATTTAGACAAGCCAGATTCATTTTGGAACAAAGTGCTTTGGCCTGATGAGACAAAAATTGAGTTATTTGGTCATAACAAAAATAGCTTTGCATGGTGGAAGAAGAACACAGCATTCCAAGAAAAACACTGGCTACCTACTGTCAAATTTGGTGGAGGTTCCATCATGCTGTGGGGCTGTGTGGCTAGTTCAGGGACTGGGGCCCTTGTTAAAGTCGAGGGTCGGATGAATTTAACCCATTGTCAACAAATTCTTCAGGATAATGTTCAAGCATCATGTACAAAGTTAATGTTACACTGGGGTTGGATATTCCAACAAGACAATGACCCAAAACACAGTTCGAAATCTACAAAGGAATTCATGCAGAGGGAGAAGTACAATGTTCTGGAGTGGCCGTCACAGTACCCTGACTTGAATATCATTGAAAATCTATGGGATGATTTTAAGCAGGCTGTCCATGCTTGGCAGCCGTCAAATTTAACTGCAGAGATTTTGTATGGAAGAATGGTCAAAAATACCTCCATCCAGAATCCAGACCCTCATCAAAGGCTATAGATGTCTAGACTCGCAGGGGTTCTCAACATCGGTCCTGGGAACCCCCTGTTGCTGTAGGTTTTTGTTCCAAAGAGCTTCTGTTTTTAATTGAACTCCTGGGCTAATTAAGTGAACTGATATTGCCCAAGTTCTGTGTTTAGGGAACAATATATTAATTAGAAAACTAAGTTTGCTAAAAAGAAAAAAATATTAAATTGTACCAAACAGTTAATTAGGAATAATGTATTATTTTTTTCTTTTTAACAGTATTTTCATTCTACTTTTCAAGGTGTTCTAATTGTTTAATTAATCCATTATTTACTAATTAGTGGGTCTGACTCTAAAGTAGCTGCAGCCTTTGATTATTTAGTGTTGTTTGCCAGCGTGTCTGATCTGCTCGTTTTAAGTTGTCATTATTAAGATACAACGAAGGGGGAAAAAACTGCACAGAGAAAGGGCAAAGTATAATGAAATCAACAAAAGAAAGTTAAGCATTTAAATCTATAGCAAAAGCTGAAATTTTATAAATGTCTTATAAATGTAAAAATCATGCTACTATTCTTTTCTGAATGTCAGATAAAAGAAAAAAAACACCAGCTAATTAAATGAGCTCAGTGTTATCAGGTGTTGTCACCGATTAGGAATCTGGTTGGAACAAAAACCTGCAGCCACGGGGGGTCCCCAGGACCGAGTTTGAGAAACACTGGAGAGGCTGTTATATTTGCAAAAGGAGGCTCAACTAAGTATTGATGTAATATCTCTGTCATGGTGCCCATATTTATGCACCTGTCTGATTTTATTATGATGCATATTTTCTGTTAATCCAATAAACTTAATGTCACTGCTGAAATACTACTGTTTCCATAAGGCGCATGTCATATATTAAAATGAAGTTGCTACTTTGAAAGCTCAGCCAATTATAAACAAAAATCCAAACTTTTTCATATGACTGTATGTGGGCGTTTTTGAGGTGTGTAATTAATATGGACTATATCCTGAACATCATAAAAATATTGTGCAAATGATTTTACCAGCATTGGTTTAGGCCTTGATGAAGTTGTTCAGTGTTGGTAAATCACGCACTTCCATTGTTAATAAATCTTTGGGACATAGACATGTACGCATGTTTCTCAAATTCCCAGTTACCTGTAATTTGCCCTGGATGGAATTAGGTTTATTTTCATCAAATTTCTTGACACACATTGCACATAGACCTTGTTTTTACAGTCATATGAAAAAGTTTGGGAACCCCTCTTAATTCTTTGGATTTTTGTTTATAATGCAGTGGCATAGCTAATGGTAACATGGCACAGGGAGAGGAAAGTTAAAACTTACCTGATATTTTCCAGCAATTATTTCATGACTGTGCATACTGGGATGTACACCTCCTACTGGGCTGCTTCAAATTTTGCTCGAGATGCTTACAGAGTAAACTCTGGCACCTGCAGTCACTGAAAGAAGCACGTTCAAATAAAAAAATAATTCACCAACCTCCCAGGTGAGTCCACACTGTATATAAGAGAGTGAGTTCAGTTTCACAAACCTCCTCAGATAAAATGACACAGCCAGAACTGAAACAAGACATTACTTTAGATGAAAGGAAGGTATTATACTTTTCATATTACTAAAATGAAGTTAACAGTGGCCTCAGATTTCTGCCCCATCTATTTTTTTCTTAAATCTGACCTCAACAAATCAATACAATGTGTATTTGTCCTCATTTATTTAATCCTTAAGATGGGTGTGGTATAGCAGGTCCGAGGGTGGTCATTTTAAATAAATAATTACTGCCCTTGTGTTTTTTTGTGCTGGTGGTGGTACTACGGTGACTGAGAGCAGTTCCTTTGTGTGATGTGGGAGCGGATACACCTGCTCTTAGTGCACAGGATCGCCCGTGGTCCTAATTAACACCTGGACCTGCTTATTTGTTGCAGCCCCGCCATGTCCCCACTTTAAAAGGGCAGCACGAGTGTAGGAGGAGGAAAAGAAAACAGAGCTGAGAGAGCAGCATTTAGGTGAGTGAGAGAGAGAGAGAGAGCCAGCCAGCTAGTATGGGGAAAGGCAGCATGGTTGTTGTTGCTGTGACTCTAGGGATGAATCGTCCACACGGACTGTTCAGAGGAGTGGGTGTGATCAAGATGGCATCCTCTCCCGGAATCTGAGGTATGCCGAAGGGAGCAAGAAGGAAGACGAGAGGACAACCAACCCCAAGCAGTCTGACTGATGGCAACCTAGATGAGGGTCAGGTTTAAGAGGGGACGCGGCTAAGCGAGCAATGGGTGAGCTGGGGAGATTAAGAGAGTTGTGTGGGGCTCGTCCAGGATTGAAAACAACTTTGACCCAATGACTGATGGTTTTTTATTCTCACAAATTTCCACTGTTTTAATGGGTTATTTATTTTGAGAAGCATTGCACTTATGCACTTTAGTTTTTTGTTGTTGAATAAATGCACTAGAACACGTTTTCACCATCCCCTTGCTTTGTGTGTGTGCGTTTGTCCTCATGTGCCAAGCTCATTCAGTTATGTTATCGATGGGGTCGGATTCAAGAGGCTCCCAAAATGGAAGAGGTAGCATGGAGGAGGCCCACACAGTTGCAATGGGCTTCAGGAATTGGTTGGCTTCTTAAGGGGTCCAGATTTGGTGCATTTGACCTGCCAGCATGGATTTGTGTTCTGCTGGAGAGTCAATAACATATTGAATATTTGAATTTCATAATAAAAATCTCATTGATACTGAAAGATGCAATTTGTATTTGCATTTTTCAATTAAAATGTCAAAAATCTCAAACACTTGGTGGCCTTCAGAAAAAAAATGTTCCTTTTACTCTGGTAAAGCAAAGTATGCTGTCATGATCAAGGCAGTGAAGAAGCTTCACTATGAATAGACTTCTCCACCCGATACACAATGCCAATTAGGTTTAAGGAAATACTCTGGGGTTGTATATGATACTGACGGGACTGCAGGATTAAGACCATCCTGTTCCAGAAATGTTGAATCCAGACTGATTCCACAGCCAAACACAAAAGTAGATATAATTTCTTTAAATAATGCTGCTATCAAGAGTAAGAGTAGCTCCATTCAAAAAATAAAGGCAAAACATTTTTTTTGAAAATCACAAAGTGAGTAGTTAGGAAACAGAGTTCAAGTTATATCAGATATGGCTATGAACAAAGTGACTTAACATCAATGCTGAAAGGAAATCACATAAACATACATGGCTGACTTCTTGATTTTTGAACGCTTTCATTCTCTTGTATACACACCAAGGGACGGCATGCCTAGGGTTAGGGGTTAATAATAATTTTACAATAAAAAAGTATTACACAAAGATATTTTTCCCACCATCTTTATGCAATTTAAAAAGAGTACAATGTAATAATTCAAAAAGGTAATGCTACAATGTAAAAATGCTGAAGATCACAGTAACCATATTGTTTACATTTACTGCTCTGTGCTACTTAGCTATTATAACAAAGAAAAAGGCAAACATTAAATTATAATAAACTATTTGCAAATTACAAAGAAACCGTCATTGTTAAGCATCTGCAAATATAAAAAAACAGCAAATCTGAATTTATATTGAGATTTTTCTTAACATCAAGTAATAGCAAGGGCTCTTCTTGTAACATAAATTTAACCAATTATGATTTAATAAATAAAAAAAAATCAATAACGAGGGAGACTGGAACAATCAATTAGATATTTCAAATATTCCAGCATGAAAGCTACCTTTAAATGAGAACTAATTAGACCAAAGGGAGTGCAAATTGACTTTGTGAACATCGTAAGAAAAGGGTGAGAAAACACAGATGCATTAATTCACATGACATACTCAGTGTAACATATTCCATTCTGGCAGTAATTCTTAATACAATAACTCCATACTTTATTACAGAAAATGAAGTACATATTTAGTTTATACCTGCTCTGAAAATGTAAACAAAAGCTTAAAAAAACTGAGTTAAAGAAAACCTTTTAGAAAATAGGATTTGAAAGGTTGTTCTTTTATTTATTCTTTTTTTCTGGACTCACACAATTCCATTAAGTAAATGGTTACGGGACCATATCTGGCATCAGTAAACACAACACAGGAATATTCTTCCTTTTAGTTAGAATATTATGTTACACTGTTGTTATTTTGGAAAATACAAATATTGCTTTTGTAATATTATAAAAGACTGTAAACTGTCAACTGAAACAAACAATAATGAGGGATAGTCTGGAGAAGGTCTTCATTCCTTTTGCCTGCATTCTTTTTCGTTTTGCTTTAAATTTATATTTTTCACATAAGAGTAAACAGGAAGAGCAACTTTACATTTACCAACATACAGAAAGCTTTTTAAAGTGATTACACCTGTAAGAATGCAAAGTTTACATTTACAGTGAAAAAGTAAGAAAATGGCATCACATATAAAGCAGTTTTAATTTCTACAGTGTTTTAGGTATAATATTACATAAGTATACATTTAATTCTAGATATTGTTTAAAAATAGAAATAAATAGCTCACAGTAACACTTTTCAAACATCTGAACAGTGCCATTCTAGATCTTTAGTATTTTTAACTTGTACATAAAAAATATATGTACCTTTGAAGACAAAATGCTTTGCATCATTCTTTAACAGTCAATCCATCTAAATAAAAACCTACTGTACAAGGCAATATTAAAACATAGCAGCACATACATTGTAACCTCCGTATCTTAATTTTGTAATAGTTCTGTACACTAGCAAAACTACCATCAGTACATAATAGCACTATTACAAATAAAAAACAGGAAACAGAATAGCATGGTAACTGCATCAAAATATATTCACAACAATATTGTAAACATTAATAAAGGAAAATGGGCTAGTAAAAAAATGAAAAAAAGAACCTATAGTAAAATGAAATCATTTATTACCCTTCTCAAACTAGTTTATGGAATATATGCAAAATGCCCCAACCATCAAAAGCATGCCATAATGCTACAGTACCCTGTTTAAATAAAAGAACTTCTAAAAATTTGAAAATTAAACAGGAACAAAAAAACTTTACTATGGACTGAACCCCCCATACCCACCCCAAATCTTTCCTTATTTCAATTTTGGTACGTGTTAAAAAATTTGAATCCAGTTCACCATGAACTACTGCCACATTAGCACTAAGAATCAGTACTACACACTCATTATAAGGCTCTCTTGGTGGAATATATCCCTGATTTTTTGGCTACCATAGCTTTTGGTCCCCTGTAAATCAAAACCTGCTAAAAAACAGGATAACACCTTTTAGTTAGGAGGCTTTATGTTAACCTAATGAGTAATAGGACATGTTTAACGCATTTATAAAAAAAAAAAAAAAAAAAAAAAAAGGCATTTTTTCTAATAAAATGAAAAATGGCAAAAGCAAATACTAAGTAAGTTGTACTTTCTGATAACTAAAATAGTGCCTTTACTTGTAATACTTGTATCTTGCGTGTGTGTGTGTGTGTATATATATATATATATATATATATATATATATATATATATATATATATATATATATATATATATATATATATAAATAAATAAAATACAAGTCTCTTTTTCCGTTCCATGTGATACCTCCCCCCTCTTAACCAAATTTACAATAAAAATATGAAACTATCAATTATAATCTGGCGTAACTCTTTACTATCTGATCAGTAAACAGACTGGGCAATAACTTGGTCTTTCTGCCTCTTATTAGAAAAGAAGTAATAAATGATGACAGTCTAGGAGACTTTCTTGTGCAGTTCACTAGCTAACACAATGCTGTACTGCCACAAGACATGGAAACTAGTGTGATATTATTTTTCACTATTTAGCATCTCAAAGGTTTAAAGGTCCTTTACCTTTTTGAGACTTGCCACAGTGCACTCTGACAGGATTAGTGCATTATTCCACATAAGCACTTATTTTATCATGCTTCATATTAGCTCAGTTTGCACAAACGGCATCCTTGATAACAAACTGTACAAGTGATCAAAGTCTTATTTTTTTCTTTAAACCTATATTAGTTTAAGCCCTGATACTTTATTGGTAGTGCAATTTTTTCATGTCATGAACTGGTAAACTTCAGGTTAGATGATTGAAACACAATTAAGAGTGCAGGTCGGCAGTTTCCAGATTTATCCACTATGTTTGGTTGCCACTGGAGTTGGGACGCAGGGAGCCACCCGCAACTGGCTTTTGCCTCCTCCTTCAATACAGGCGCTTCTCATAACTATAAAGATAAAGAAATAAAATTAAAACAAAAACTTGCTTTTAAAGATGAAAGAAACGCACTTTTACTTTTACAGTGTAGTGAAAAAATATTTGCTGCTTTCCTGCTTTTATAAAATGCTAGTTAATGGATTTAACTCATTTCTTTTTTCTAAGAGAACTAAGTAAAAAAACAAAAAAAAAAACAACTATGTAATATTAACATTTAACCTGAAGAACTGAAAAGATGCTGTGTCAAATATTTATAATACTGGGAAGCAGAAAGCTGCAAAATACCTTTTCATGGGTACTGTACATTAGATTTGATCTAATAAAAAACTTTCCCTCCCACCCCAACAAACTCTTTAGGTTGAACCAGCTGAAAACCATGCTAAAGTATTCTTCAGTGATGGAGGCTGAGCAACTGGCTTGACTAGATTTAGGGGATGAGTAGAAGGGCTAATGAAAATTTAATTTGTAGCCATTAACAACGGAAATAAAATTACACACACATTAGCCCCAAGAATTTGCTCCATGCCCTGGAGTCTCTAAATTCGCTGGTCATTGTTTACCTAATGAAGAATGACACATTTAGAAGTATGGAAGAATATTTATACTGCATGGAAATACTGGAACATGTTGTCAGCATTGTGCTCATTTAGCAGCAAGTGACTGCCAGGTGAGTTCCTCTCAGTAAAGACATTATGTTGTAAGGGGCGCACCGAAAAGTAGTGATAAAAATTCCCTTAACATATGAAGTGCAGTTTACTAAAGCAGTGGCTGTAATGATTTTACTGTCCTTGTTCAACTTGCCCTTAATAGATGCATAGCCCTGTTATTACTTGAACATTCTATCAAGAAAAGTAAATTCATGATTTTTTTTTTTTTTTTTTTTTTAAAGATCCCTCATTACCACAGCAAGCAACACTACTGAACACTGGTACCCAGGTGTGAAAACACTGCTTTTCTCCTCCAGTTGCACTGGACCAAATTTGCATATTGTTTCTACAACAGAACATTCCCTATTGCAGCCATTACTGAATATTGCTATCCATGTGTGACTTGCTGTTTCTCTCCGGCAAAAGAGTACTGGACAAAAGAAAGTGGAACTGTGTTGTGAGTTGCTCACAAAAGACTCTAAGTATCAGTGTAGATTGCAGCTGTGGGCCATTTTGTGATCAGCTAACATGGGACTGCTTACAAATATTTAGGTATAAATATTGTGAGACATACAGTATACATACATATATACATACATATACATATATACATACACATACATACATACACATATATACATACACATACATATATACATACACATACACACACACATAAACATATACACATATACACACACACACACATATACACACATATACAGTGGGTACGGAAAGTATTCAGACCCCCTACAATTTTTCACTCTTTGTCATATTGCAGCCATTTGCTAAAATCATTTAAATTAATTTTTTCCCTCATTAATGTACACACAGCACCCCATATTGACAGACAAAAAAAAAGAATTTTTGAAATTGTTGCAAATTTATTAAAAAAGAAAAACTGAAATATCACATGGTCCTGAGTATTCAGACCCTTTGCTCAGTATTTAGTAGAAGCACCCTTTTGAGCTAATACAGCCATGAGTCTTCTTGGGAAAGATTCAACAAGTTTTTCACACCTGGATTTGGGGATCCTCTGCCATTCCTCCTTGCAGATCCTCTCCAGTTCTGTCAGGTTGGATGGTAAATGTTGGTGGACAGCCATTTTTAGGTCTCTCCAGAGATGCTCAATTGGGTTTAAGTCAGGGCTCTGGCTGGGCCATTCAAGAACAGTCACAGAGTTGTTGTGAAGCCACTCCTTCGTTATTTTAGC
The DNA here is from genome assembly GCF_900747795.2 of Erpetoichthys calabaricus. Taxonomy (NCBI): domain Eukaryota; kingdom Metazoa; phylum Chordata; class Cladistia; order Polypteriformes; family Polypteridae; genus Erpetoichthys; species Erpetoichthys calabaricus. The sequence continues at coordinate 263,646,958 of NC_041394.2, read as the reverse complement.
TGTGTGCTTAGGGTCATTGTCTTGTTGGAAGGTAAACCTTCGGCCCAGTCTGAGGTCCTTAGCACTCTGGAGAAGGTTTTTGTCCAGGATATCCCTGTACTTGGCCGCATTCATCTTTCCCTCGATTGCAACCAGTCGTCCTGTCCCTGCAGCTGAAAAACACCCCCACAGCATGATGCTGCCACCGCCATGCTTCACTGTGGGGACTGTATTGGACAAGTGATGAGCAGTGCCTGGTTGTCTCTGAATACTTTCCGTACCCACTGTATATATATATTACATATGCACACACACATCTCTATATATAATGTTCATTTGGATCTTGATCATTGTTTGTCCGCGAATGAATTAGACGAAGAAGCACTAGATGGCAGTAGAGAGACAGCTAAAACATAGGCATTACATTAAGAATTTCCTCCAGGCTTATACTACTGAAGACTGTAGTACTCCAGTCACACCTCAAAACACAGACATTCAAACTAAACAAATTGTTGTGCTTTAAATTAACTAATCTACTGATCTTTATATATAATCTTCATTTGGATCTTGATCTTTGTTTGTCCGCGAATTCCACTAATGCGTAGAACACCTTCCAGTTTAGTACGTTGTTGTTACTCACGGATGTAAACAATGTGCCGGAATAACGAAAGGGGTGGTGGACAGTGTTACACTGGTTAGCTCCTGAGGCCTGGTTAGAGAATTAGATTGCCGAAGATAAAAGGTACGTGCCTACGTAACATATGAATGAAAGAAAGAGTGGGTAAAATGAATGACAACGTAACAGCACGTTCCAGAAATTATTATTTTTACGTTGTAGCCGGCGAGTGCTGCGCGTCTCACAGTTGTACCGTGGGTTGCTCACATGTCAGTGAAGTGATCCCTATTTATTCTTTAAAGAGCCTGGATACCTATGTGTCCCCCTTTTATAACCATTGCTCCGTGTATATTGCCTTACTCTTTGGATTGCCACAAAGCAACCTGCGAGATTGGAGAAAGGTTGAAAAGAGATCGTGAAAGGAAACGACAGCGTCGTGAAAACGAGATGGACTGTGAACGGAGGGAAGCAGAAATGCTCCTACACCACCACATAATTACTATTCGGACAGTGATTCTGAGTAGGCCGTTCCTATCGAATCAATGTCCAAGGGTTTTCTTTTGTAATTTTGTTTCCCTTATAAAAAATCATAATGCTGTGCGATGAAGGGCCCAGTTCACGACTGGCAGCTGCGTTTAAACAGGGAGCCCTTCACAGACAACTTTATACTAGCCATGTGCACCCAACTACGTTACGCGTATTTGTTTTTATATTATATATATATATATATATATATATATATATATATATATATATATATATATATATATACATACAGTAATCCCTCGCTACTTCGCGGTTCACTTTTCGCGGATTCACGACTTTGCGGTTTTTTAAATACAAGTGATTGCCCGCCTATCGCGAAAGTTATGTTCCAGACCCATCAGCAACAGGATGAGGTGGATGTCGGGCTAAGGATATGAGTAACATCTCACTATTATAAAACATTTTAACTTCACGCAAGACAAGACAGTGAGACAGGAAAATTGGTGATGTACAGGCTTTTAAATTATTGACACGCAGAGCGACAAGCAGCACAAAGCCAGCACAAAGTCCACTTCTCCTTAGCGTTCATTCAGCTCCCCACCCCCTTGACAATGCGAAGTGGCAGGAGCGTACTGCGCCTCCGGGGAGGGGGGTTTGAGCGAACTGTGCGTTCAGCCCTCACACACCCCCACTCCTCCTCCTCCTTCCGAACGCGCAGAGAGACAAGCAGGCATTTTGGCAGAAGCAGCACAAAGTCCATTTCTGCTCTGCTCAGTTCAGCTGCCCCCCTTCACAAAGCGAGTGCAGACACATTGACGTCTGATCGCTGCGTGCAGTGTTGGTCTGCTGTGTTTAAGAATGCAGAAAGTGTTTAAGAGCATAGGAAGTGTTTATAAGAGCGTGGGAAAGGTTAACAAGAGAGTGAGAAAGGTTTATAAGAGTGTTGGAAGGGTTTATAAAGCCTTAAAATATGTATAAATAATAAAATAAATATAGGTCGCTACTTCGCGGATTTTCACCTATCGCGGGGGACTCTGGAACGTAACCCCCGCGATAGGTGAGGGATTACTGTATTATATATATATATACATACACACACACACACATATATATATATATATATGTTATATATCTATGTATATAATTCACTAAGCCGCCGACAAGTAGCCACCCATGGAAAGCACGCCGGAAGGGGCGTGGATTCACTAAACCGCCGACAAGTAAGATGGCAATGGCACACGCAGGAAGGAGCCACTCCCACCAACTCTAAGACCATTGGATACGACGAAAACTCGCAGAGCCACGCCCACCAACTTGGACGCAATGCCTCGGAAAACATGCCGTCATTTCTGTTTGTCTGTGCCACAGTCCACATGCAGCTCTAAGCCACGTTGACTTTTCATTAGTCAACCTCAGTGGAACCTTGGTTCACACAGAGGCAGCACCAGAGAGAGAGCCGCGCACACACACAAGCAGCCCGAGAGAGAGAGCCGCGCACACACACAGGCAGTGCCAGAGAGAGACAGAGGCACACACAGGCAGCGCCAGAGAGAGAGCCGCGTGCACACACACAGGCAGCGCCACAGAGAGACAGAGACACACACACACAGGCAGCGTGAGAGAGAGAGCCACACAATCCTTTAAAACTGAGGTTAAAACACAATGAAGGAAGCAGTCTTTAAAAACCAATAAGCCCTGTGCCTCTTTTTCATTAGCATCTCACCTGCTTCACCAATGCAGGCCCTGCAACAGTCGAGACGCTCTCTCAGCAGCTGACCTTCTCTGTGCCTGACTCCACTACTGTGAGTCACCTGATTAAAAATGGCCTTTTGAAGGGGAGCTATGGACCCGCTATACCACAGGAACACATTGCCTTTGAGCCTGTTCTTGCTCACTCTAACGTAACGGCTTTCTCTCTCTCCTCACTCGCTCGCACACTGCACAGGGAAGAAATGCCCGCAGCATGACTCCACCCGGAAACCATTTCAGCCACACTTCCACGCCCCTCACTACGCTGTGAGTGCAATGATTATTTATTTAAAAATGGCCTTTTGAAGGGGAGCTGTGGACCCTCTATACCACAGGATCACCTGTGACATTGCCTTCACATTGTTTTCCTTTTTATTTATGATCCCGTCGAGCAGATCAGACACCCAGGCAAACAACACTGAATAATCAATAGCTGCAACCACTTTGCTCGCCCCAACTCCTCACCTGAGTCGGTTTCGTCTGTGTTCAGCAGTGTTTCCCAAACTTGGTCCTGGTTAACCCCTGTGGATGCAGGGTTTTGTTCCAACCAGATTCCTAGTCATTAATGCCGGTGAAACTCATCAGGGATAAGTCGGTTTTTCAAACGCAGCCGTGTAGCAGATTAGTCTAGCAGGATGTAATAATCCGAGATGAATGCGCGCCCCCGCGCTGAATTAAAAGCCAATGCATGTATATTGAGTCTAGAAAACATGATCAGCAAGTCTTTGATAGGCTGCAACAAAATGATGAAAGAACGGGTGCATTTTTTTCTCACAAGCTGGGTGGGTGGGTGTTAGTTAGTTAATTAGTTACTCGAAGGATTTCAACATTTAATATGCACAAGCGGTAACACTGCAAAAGCAGCCCAAACCAGAAAAGGCGACTGGCAAAAAGTGGCCGACAAATTAAACGCGTGTGCATTGTACTTACTGAAAGCAGCGTTATGGATTTTGCAAATGTTCATTTTCTCCCTCTGCTTAAAAAACATTAAAAAAGCGGAGTGATTATACCAGCGTGTAAAACAGTTTGTCGCGGATAATTTGCATTTTACTTTAACACGAAGACAATTTCCTGTTAGATTTGCCTTTGCGATGACAATTAATAAGGCACAGGGCCAAACTTTCAAAAAGATATGCATATATCTGCCAAAACCAGTGTTCAGTCACAAACAGTTGTATTTTGCTATCTCCAGAGTTCAATCTTTTCATTTACTTACTGGTATGCCTGCAGGAACACGTGCAGCAAGCGACACACACACACACACACACACACACACACACACACACACACACACACACGCGACAGAGAGAGCGCTGGACACATAAGATTAATAATACTTCATTACATTGATATACCGGTGTTTTCAGTATTCAAAGCGCTATCTACACAGGGAAGAACCGGGAAGCGAACCCAAAATCTTGCAGTCTCCTTACTGCAAAGCAGTAACACTACCACTGCTCTACAAGGCAGTTAAAGAATGCACCGGGCTCAATTTTGTTTTCACTTCTATTTGGACAACTGTGTCGTTCAGGAAGTGTTCACCCATCAATACATAATTATGCGCCGTATGCTACACCGCGGGTTGGCTAGCGGGTCATACGCTCACACTGATTACGTCCCTGCCCTTTGTACACACCCCCTCCCCCTCCCCCTCGCTACTACCGTTGTTGGGTGACTTGGTGGATTATATATAGAAAACCAGCCAAAACCACAAAGAACAATGAAAAGTCTACGTGACTCACAGGTGCATGTGGATTGTGCAAACAGGAAAACGACTCAGGTGACGAGTTGGGGGTGGGCACACGAGCAGGCAGTGCATACTAAACGAGAAATCAGCAGACTAGCATGACGGAGGGGGCGGAATGGGCATCCTTCCCCTCTCCTCCCGTTCTGCCCTCCGCGCCCGAGCACCTACCAATTTTTCAAATGTTAATTTTCTCCCTGTGCTTAAAAATCATTACAAAAGCGGCCTGATTATGCGGCGTATGGTACGCCGCAGGTTCGCTAGTATTATATATAACAGAAGGGTCAGTACATATTTATAACTAGAATTTCACAATAAGAGAAAATAAATTGCGTATCTTAAAATAGTCTTACTCCTGAACTTTTCACACCTATCAGGTGTCATCATAAAAGGAAAATGATTAAACATACAGGAATCAAAGGCAATTTATAGCAAACTAGTCATTAAGCCCGTTACAATAACGGGCGCTAGAACAGTAGTGCATAAACATTAGTAGGAACAGTCTATATTAAATGGCAAGGGACCTTGACCTCATTCTGTTTGTTGATCGTATTTTTCATTGTCTTTCTGCCTTTCTTTTGTTGATGTTTACTGCTGTGCTGACCATTCTTTGTGGGTTGCTGCCGTGTATTGTGTGTCTTTAATTTTCTGTGACAGTAATACAGGTACTGTCTTGTACATCCGCTGGCTTGTTTGTCCGTAATATACCTTTAAATTTTCTCTGGCGGTAATAAAGGCGTGCGCGTCGGTAATATGCCTTTAATTTTTTCTGACAGTAATACTGGCTTGTATGTGGCTGTAATATGCGTCACTGTATTGTGTACCTTTAATTTCCTCTCGCAGTAACACTGGTTTGTATTTCCGTAAAACGCCTATAACTTTCTCTGACAATAATATCATGCATCGCACCGTGCCCTGCGCATGCGCACTTCACCAGAAGACATACACACACGGACAACTGGACGCACACAGGGATTTTATTAAAGAGGATGAGGAAGTGGAGTAGGTGGGTGTAAAAGGGTGGATTAGAAAGGTGGGTTTCAGAGGGTGTTGGTCTTAAAGTCATTTTTATTATTTGGATGTTCTTCTTTTTAAACATGCATATGCTGGGTTCATGTCCATGTCCAAGTGTCTGTTAATGGTGTTTTCATTAGAGAGCCACGATTCAGCCAGCTTTATAGCACTCTTAGTATTTGCTTTTAATCTTACTTGCACCATGTTCCACTTAAAAGTATGTCCAATTGAATTGGTAAGTGCCCCTATTGGTGTGTCAAAAACTTGGAAGGATGGCACATCAAGGGCAGTATGTATCTGCTAAGAAAGGACATTTCAGTATGCAAATATTTAGGCTAAAACCCTCTCCACGAAAGAAGTAAAAAAAAACCCAAAATCTCAAAAGTATTTTGATTAATTTGACTGAATTTTGGTAATGTTACAGAAAAAAGAAAACTAGCCAACATGTGCTTTTTTAAATTTATTAATATTATACATGATCTGTGTTGAGAACAAGTTGTATGACAAATGTAGGATTGAGCAGAACTGATTGACAGACCACGCAAACAGCACCACTAACCAATAGGATGGATGGACAGTTGAAGTCACTAGGAAAAGTAGGAATTGGCTAATGCAGGGTTTTTTTTTGTTTTTTTTTTAAACTCATGGGCAATTGTACACAGCATGTTGAAGAGTAAGCAGCTCCAGTGACCTAACATTATCATTATTACTTATTATTTGACGGACGACTTTATCCATGATGACTTACAACATTTGAGATACAATTGATTACACTACTTTTGTTTCTCAGTTTGAGTACAGTTATATGAAGTAACTTGCTCATGGTCACAGGATTTGAACTCACAACCTCTGGGTTTTGAAGTCCTAGGTCCAAAGCCTTAATCACTATACCACACTGCCTGCCAATAACATTAAAAAACAAAATAAAAAACAAATATTCTATACAGAATAGTACTTAGTTATATAGTACTTCTGACCTGATTAACCAACAGCACTATAACTGCCATACACCCAAATCTGTTTACAAAATACTACACCAAAAGCCAAATTTAAGTAGGTAAATGAATGAATATAAACATAAACTAACAAAACATTTTAGCTTACATACTTTAACTATAATCGCACTAGAAACTTACCAGAAATACAGACACACAACTTTTAAATGAACCATGAAGCAAAGTAAAGCCAAATTAATTTTCCTCTTAGTCACAATTAAACCTTTATAAATGAATAGCCGGTGTTCTACTGGAGTCATGGTTTTATTGCAACTTTATTAATCTCAGAAAGGAGAGGTTTCTGTCACTGAAGCACAGACACACCACATTATCTGTAACATTAACCATTTTGAAAGCAGACATCATGGCAATTCTCTGAGCTGTTGGTTTACAGTGGTGGGTTGAGTTGTGGAAGCAAAAATTCAGACTACATCTTTAAAACAATGAATTCCCAGTATAGTCTCGCTGTGAACTGGGCATGATTGTCTTTCAGGTGACTTCTGTTAGAAAATCCAAACAGAATCATCATGCAAACCCAGCATTTGTTTACAGTATTATCTGAATAAACATTTTTACATGTTATATATCTTTCAAAATTTAACAGACAACATTAGTCAGAACACTGCACATTTATTTACTTCAAAGGAAATTGAAAACTAAACAATGCAAATGAATCACATAGGGACCCAACTTGGATTCTGTTTGCACATAACCAGGGGTTTGTGACAAGCGGATATGCAAAGAATGCTGTTTTATTTGCATTAGAAAGATAGAATTGGTTGTTAGTTATGTTAAAGAATATTCACTATGGCTAAACTAGAATGTAGATTCAAATTTCAAGAAATTCATTTTGTTATGCTTTTGGTTTTCTGACTACAGCACCTCTCTCTCCCTCTCACACAAAAACACACACACACACACAATGACAATAAATCTATATTTCTGATGAAATTATGCATTAAAACAAAATATGGACAGCTACACACATAAGGAAAGTTCATTCTCACCATATGATAAAATACACAGATAATTATATTTTTGTCAACAGAAAAATGCATTGCATTTGTATTAATTAAAAACGAATACAGAATGGATTACATTCTATTTTTACATATGTTTACAATGTACTTTACTCTGACTGGATTTCCTGGAAAAAATGCTTCTGAAAATATTATGCTGCAGAGAAGTGCAAATGCTAGTATGCAAGAAGAGTTGAGTGAATAAAGAAAGAGCTTAAAAACTTTAAAAATGGCAAGAATAAACAGGAAGCACGTTTTATTTAAAGATGAATTAATTATTGCTTGAATTACAAATCCTTTAACTCTTAAAATAAAACGTAGCTTACAATAATGGATACAAGAGTTTCAATCATTACTATTTAAAAAAAAAATTCTTTAAATTACATACAAGGCAACACATTTTTGTAAATGATAAAGACTACACCTAATTTTTAATGGTGCAAGATACGTAAAACAATATAGAGCAAAAAGCAAGAGAAATTAAGAGAATAGGGAAACAAAATGATGTAAATCATATTCAAATAAACTACCTAAACTATAATCATAATTACATTATGATGAGCCTTTAAACTGACACAAAGACAAAATTACCAAGACTACAGGACTGCCAGATGCAAGCTGCTAATACTTCTAAATAATTAAATGGACTGGTTACTTACATGGCACAAAAGAGTATCTATGATGAATGCATGAGTAAAGAGAAAAAAAGACATTTGATGTCTATTTGTAAGCATACAGTTTCCATATTTACACAACATCAATTATTCAGCAGTATTTATTTAATCTATTGATAAATGTTTTACTGGCAACTTTAAAAAGTAAAAAGTACTTTAAAACGTAAAATATATCAAACAAAGAGCTCTATCAGTCCTGGTCTTGGCCTACTTTTGCTTTTCATTGGCATTTAGTGCTACAGAACTGTACATTACTGAAAAAAGTGAAAATTACAATTTAACTGCTAGTGCAATAATAATGCAACTTTACAGTTTCTGAACCAATAAAGAAAACAATCAACAGCTTTTGCAGCCCTTGTCAGAATGCTCACCTGAAATCTATCCATTCAATTAACTTACTTAAATCCAATTCAGAGAAGTGGGAGGAGGGTGCTATTCCTAAAGCATTGTGTGCACACCTCTGTACTTACTAGTACTGGGTAATATAGAATTACTGAAAGATAAACCTAGACTGTATTGCTTTGGAATGCAGGAGCAAGCTAGAATACTAATAGAAAAACCCATACAGACATAACAGCTAGAGTAGAGTCTCCTGAGGTTCTGAGGCAAAAGCACTAAACTCTATATCACCATGCAGCCAACATAATTCATTAAATCTTAATGGGGTAAATAACCAGAAATTAATAAAACAATCTTCAATAATTCCACTACAAGTAAATGAATAAAGATCAACAGAGAATTACAGGAGTTTGAACTTTCTTCACCTTAATGTTTCTTTGTTACTCTGTCACAAAACTTGAATTTGATTTTCAGTGATAAATATATGCTTTATACTTAAAGATCTTCTTTTATTTATTTTAAATACAGTGTTGCGCATATTGTAGTACTATATATATTGTTCTCTTTAAAGAGAATGTAAAAATTTATAAACCCACGAAAAACTGTCATGTCTAGTGAAAAAGTATGTACACCCCATGAAATGTTTTTCCTTTTATAATAGAGAGATGTGGACATATTGAGATTTGATCTTCAATTAAACAGTATCTTTAAATAAAGATAATGCAATTGAGAAAAAATAAAACAATAAAGAGTTTGAATTTTCAGTAAATTCAAACAGATACGAGATTTCCATCTGTGAAAAAAGTTAAGTGCACCCTTAGCTCTAATAGCTGGTATTGCCCTCTTTGGCAGAAACGACCTCAAGTAGGCATTTCCTGCAACTGTCTACCAGTCTCTAGTGTCAACTGGAAGAGAGCTTTTTTTCACTCCTCCATGCAGAATTCTTTCAGCTGTGTGATGTTAGAGGTGCCTTGCACGCTAAATCCCGATTTCAATCGCATTCATTACTTCTTATTAACAAGAATGCTATAATTATTGTTGTTTTATCTCTGTTTTTATCTTGCCTTGCCTTTGTTTAAACTTTTTATGTTGCACTTTGAGATTTACTGCTAATGTAAAGTGCCCCTATAAATAAAATCCATTATTATTATTATTATTATTATCCCCCCTTCCCAGCAAGAAGCATCTCAAAGGGATTCAGACCCAGGCTTTGAATTTGCCATTGCTGAACCACCCATTTCTTTCTTTTTAGCCATTCCATTGTTGGTTTACTGGATTGTTTTATTGTAATTTTCCAAGGCCCATTTTCATTTGAGCTTCAATCTTCTGACAGATGGTCTCTTATTTTTAAGCACGCTCTGGTACAATGAAGAATTCATAGTATATTGTATGATGGTGAGATGCTCAAGCTCTGCTGCAGCAAAGCAACCCCAAATTATAACATTTCCACCATCACTTTTTTTTACAGTTGGTATCAGGTTCTTCTGGTCCAATACAGTATTTTTGCTTTTCACCAAACGTGTCTTCTAATGTCTTCAAATAACCCTCCCTTTGTCTGGACTCTACAGAGCACATTGTTCCACAAGTCCTGGCCTTGGCCTAGTTGTTCATGGGCAAACTTCAGTCTTGCCATGACGTTCTTTATGGCCACCTCCCATGCAGATCAGATCTGTGAAGCCAATTTCTAATGGTAGGCTCATGGACTTTAACATCAACAGTGGGAAGAACTACCTGTAAGATCCTATGATGAAATTCTGGAGTTCTTAAGAGACTTCTTTCTGGATCTTGTGTTCTGCTCTCCAGCTGACCTTGCAGGGGACGCCTGCTCTAGACAAGATGGCAGTTGTTTGAAATTTTTACCACTTGTAGAAGAGTTTCCAGACAGTGGAATATTTTGAGATCTTTTTACTCCATTTCCAGGCTCATTTGCATCTATAACCTTATTTCTCAAGGGCTCAGAAAGCTCTTTTCATATAGTAGGAGGAAGTTAGGTACATGTGCCGATTACAGGCATGGTGATCATACACACTTCAACAAAGAAAGATCAAACCAAACTAAATGTCTTGAGATTAAAATAATATAAGCTCTTACAAGATCACCTCTAATTATATTCTAATTATTTGTACATGACCTTGTGCACCTGAATAGCGATTTATGTAGGAGTGTACTTACTTTTTCCCCATGCAAAATTTGCATTTATGCTTATTTTAAATTATACAATGGACTGCAAAACTTTAAATTTGGCATGGTGTTTCTTATATCATTATTTAAAGATACTGTTTAAATGAAGATCAAATCTGGATATGTTCACATATACTACAAAAGTGGAGTCTGTATACTACAAATACATGGAGTGTATTTACCTTTTCACATGATTGTATTTTTTATGACGTCTCGGTCTACATCCTTCAGGTTTCCATGCCAGGGTCTGCATGACTGACATTGCCAAGGGATCTCTGCTTTCCATATGTGAAGTGGCAACCTGGCTTATTTCAAAATGTGCATCATTATTAACATCACTGATTTAGCATACATTTATATAATATATAACAAAATACTAAGGTCTGTGTGTGTGTGTGTCCAGTCCCACCAAGCAGTTTGACTGGTTAGTTTAGCTTTAGTAATGCCATTGAAAGAGGATGTAGGAGTGTGAGAAACACACAGAGGAGTAAAGGCATAGCAGCCACGCTGAGAGTCGCCTTCAAAGATGGGAAGTATAAATGTGGACAGGTGGTGAGCAAGGTGCCTCGAAATGACAGAGTCTGAAGCAGGCTTTACAGGAACACGCTCCAGATAGGGACAAAGTCAAGAGAGGTTCAGACACATAAGGATATTGAGGAAAGGCACACTTCCAGAGTAAGAAATACTTTTAAATTCACTGCTCAAAAAATAAGGGAACATGTATCATCACAGTCTAACACCAAGTAAATTAAGCTTCAGGAATATCAATCTGTCCAGTTACAAAGAATAAGTGATTGTGAATCATCTTCATGAGACACCCCATGTAGTGGCAAGGCTGGCACCAGACTATGCAGTGGGCGTCTTGTAGTTCGGGACTGACCGGGATCAGACTTGAGAGAAGTCAGAAATGGAGACACAGACACAAAAAGGTGGTATTTCCAAAACAAAAGTGGGTTTTATTTACTAGTGCACAAAAAACACAAAAATAGTGTCCTAATCAAAAAGTAGTGACCAATATATAAAGTGAATTTTCTACTCCAGAAATGAAAAATAAAGATAAGAAGATATACAGTAATCCCTCGCTATATCGCGCTTCGCCTTTCGCGGCTTCACTCCATCGCGGATTTTATATGTAAGCATATTTAAATATATATCGCGGATTTTTCGCTGCTTCGCGGGTTTCTGAGGACAATGGGTCTTTTAATTTCTGGTACATGCTTCCTCAGTTGGTTTGCCCAGTTGATTTCATACAAGGGACGCTATTGGCAGATGGCTGAGAAGCTACCCAACTTACTTTTCTTTCTCTCTCTCTTGCGCTGACTATCTGTGATCCTGACGTAGGGGGTGTGAGCAGGGGGGCTGTTTGCACACCTAGACGATATGGACGCTCGTCTAAAAATGCTGAAAGATTATCTTCACGTTGCTACCTTCTGTGTGCAGCTTTTAAGTATGCTGCACGGTGCTTCGCATACTTAAAAGCTCAAAGGGCATGTATTGATTTTTTTATCTGTCTCTCTCTCTATCTGCTCCTGACGGAGGGGGTGTGAGCTGCCGCCTTCAACAGCTTTGTGCCTGGTGCTTCGCATACTTACAAGCCAAACAGCCCTATTGATTTGTTTGCTCCTTTGAAGAGGAAGATATGTTTGCATTCTTTTAATTGTGAGACTGAACTGTCATCTCTGTCTTGTCATGGAGCACAGTTTAAACTTTTGAAAAAGAGACAAATGTTTGTTTGCAGTGTTTGAATAACGTTCCTGTCTCTCTACAACCTCCTGTGTTTCTGCGCAAATCTGTGACCCAAGCATGACAATATAAAAATAACCATGTAACATATGGTTTCTACTTCGCGGATTTTCTTATTTCGCGGGTGGCTCTGGAATGCAACCCCCGCGATGGAGGAGGGATTACTGTATACACAAAAGTGTAGTCTTCCTAAAGAAAAAAAAAAACAAGCAAGAAGAAACTACACACAATAAAGGCCAAAAAATATTTCCAAGGGAAAAAAAAGTGCATATATAAGAACAACAAAAAGTGTACCACAAACCCAAAACTTATATAAATACCTCCACCAAAACAATACTTCGACCAGGAGATATCTATACTTCTATAAAACAACAAAATAACTACAAGTAAAGCACAAGCCACTGTTTGCTATACTAAAGAATGAGCTATACCAACACACCAGCGAGTCTAAAGACAACCCCTTGTGGCAGGAAGTGCCTCTTATAGTCGGGGAACAAATCTTTAGCCAATCCTGCGTTATGCTGCTCCCTTATACCAATCGCAACTGACACTGGTGCCTTCTGCACAGGTGCTTCTCTCAATCCTTGCAAGTCATGTATTAAATAGGTCTCACGAGCCTGGAAGAGATACACGAGTAGAGCAAGGGGGGAACAGGAGAAGCACTGCCGGAGCCATACAAAATGACCTCCAGCTGGTTACTGGTGTGCATGTTTCTGAACAAACTGTCAGAAACAGTCTCCATAAAGGTGGCACGAGGGCCTGACATCCTCTAGTGGGACCTGTGCTCACAGATGGTGACCGTACAACTTGATTGGCAATCATCAGAGAATATTACAACTGGCAGCTCTGCCATTGTGTCACCTTCTGCACGTGACAGATGTGACAGAGTCTGGATACACCATGGTGAGTGTTATGCAGCCTGCAACATCATCCAGGATGACCAGTTTGACAGTGGTTCAGTGATGGTCTGGGGAGAAGTATCCTTGGAGGGTCACATAGACCTCACGTGCTAGGCCACAGTACTCTGACTGCTGTTAAGTAAAAGGATGAAATCCTTAAAGCCATTGTCATACCTTATGCTGGTGCAGTAGGCCCTGGGCTCCTCCTGGAGCAAGCCTCATGTGGCCAGAGTGTATAGGCAGTTCCTGGATGATGAAGGCACTGATGCCATTGACATGCCTGTACGTTACCTAACCCTGAATCAAACTGAGATCCTCTGGGATGTTATGTAACAATGCATCCAATGCTGCCAAGTAGCACTACAGGCTGTCCAGGTGCTAACTGATGCCCTGATCCAGGTCTGGAAGGAGATCCCCTAGGACACCATCTGCCATCTCATCAAGAGCATGTTCAGACATTGTCGAGAGTGCATGCAGGCATGTGGGGGTCATACACACTACTGAGTCACATTATGAGTTGCTATGATGAAATTCACCCAAGTTAGATCAGCCTGTGTTTTCAATTTTTGACTTTGATTTTAGTGTGATGTTGAATCCAGAACTTAATGAATTGGTGATTTTGGCATCCATTGACCATTGTTACATCATTTTGTTCTCGACGAATTACACAGTATTACTTAGTAAAGATATTCTAATACCTGTCTAATATGACTAGTATTGAATAATTGCCATACTTTTTTTAAATTTTTTTTTTTTATTATTATTTTTTTAAACTCTGCAGTAGTGTTACTTGTGCTTTATAGAATAAGCAATAACTGGGGTGGTTTATAGGCTGATTGATTAATCATTCATAAGGAATAAGGATTAGAACAAAGCATGCATAAGAATTGTTTTGTACAATTTACTTAAAATAGTGTTTCTACTCTATTGTTTAAATCCATTACATATGGGGGGAAAAAGCAAACATTGATCACCATAGCACACTTTGTGAAAAATGTTTCTAAAATAACAATCTTGAGTTCAAGTGAAAAAGTTACATGAAAGAAGATTTAGCTTAGCAAGTACTACTTTTAGAAAACAACGTCCATTGTTAATTAGACTGGAATTCTCACTTAAAATGCCTATAAACAGGCAAATTGTGCTACTCGAAAAGTTATTTTATAATCCCTTTCTTTCTTGTACCAGGCATTATTTAAGCAGAGTTTTCATTTGGCACACTCAAAAGATTCAATTCAGTAGAAGACACAGGAGGAATAAAGGCTAAAATAAAAACTCAATTTAATCTCAAGTCTATTTTTGAAAAATTAACTTGTTTTTTTTGGAAGCAGCAGCTTCATATGATAGAGGTCCACAGGTTGTTTGAATTAGTGGAAAAGCAAAATATGAGAATGGGAAAATAAAATTGGCAAAGCATTGTCTACTAAAAAATTAATTGGAGTCCAGGACTACATGTTACATGGTAATATAGCAAAAATGAAAAGAAACCCTTATAAATCATACAAGTTACCAACTTGTATAGCAGGAATTTGGGGACCTTCAAAATCTCATTGGATGTTATTCTGAAGAAATAAGGTGAACAGAATTGATGAGCTCAATGGGATAAATAATCTGTACTTTTCTAATGTTACATTAGTGTGGACTGTAACTAAAAAACACTTTAGTGTTTAGTGGTGATGCAGAAGACACACATCTTCAGTTAAAGCTGAAGCTACACTTTTACGTACACCTTGGCTAAAAACCTTCAAACTCAAAATTCCCCAGCTTCACAAATGTTACCAATTAATTAATGACTAGGAGCATCTACTTAATTTGCATAAGAGTTTATCTCCAAAATAATGATAGAGACTTTTAACCACTACATCAGATTTTAACTGGGTTTAAAGTTTATATACATCTTTAAACAGCATAGATGGCACCAGTTATTAATTAAATTACTTGTAGCAGCTTCTAAATTCCTAATTTTGATAACCAGTGGTTGATTGGAATGTCTGTGACTGTATATCAGGGCCTACCTGTAGAGCTAGTGAATTCTTGTGGTTAAGACATTTGGGAAAGCAAAAGAACTGTGTAAATATCTGAGGAGAAAAATAATGGATATTCACGAGTCCTACTTAGCAGCCATCTCAAAATGGTTAAAAATACCACAAAGAATTGTACAGTCATTTGTGCAGAAATATTATAAACTCAGGAGCATACAGGCTTTACATCACTCAGAAAGGATGCACAAATTGACTCCCAAGGGTTGAACAAAGTTTGTTTTCAAAAGGTTGTAAAGGAATCTCAAGATAACGCGTAAGGAACCAGTGAAGAAGATGTAGGCATCAGCATTAAATATTGTCATCATCCATCATTAAGAGAGCCTTCATCACCATGGTCTGAAAGGCTGTCGACCAAGAAAGAAATCATTATCCAAAATCAATCACCCAAAAAAGCAAGAGTACAGTTTACAGGTGCTCATCAGGACAAAGACGTAGTCTTTTGGAGGAATATGCTCTAGTCAGACAAAACAAAATTTTAATCATATGGTCATAATAATCAGCATTACATATGGAAGCTGAAGGGTGAAGCTTCTAATCAATTCATCATCCAAACTGAAACACGGGAAAGCAGCATTATGCTGTGAGGGTGTTTTGCTGGAAAAGGGACTGGGTACAGTTCACAAAATTGGTGGCATCATAGAGCAGCAGCATTATCTGGAAATTCTGAAGCAACACCCCAAGACATAAGCCAGAAAGCTACAGCCTGGTCACAATCCAGTAGGGGTCTTTCAACAGGAGAATGACCCCAAACATACTTCCAAAAATGGTAACAAAATGGCTTGCAGACAACAATATGACAGCACTGGAGTGACCATCACAAAGCTCTGACCTGAATCATATAGAAAATCTGTTAAGTGAAGACATGAGTCTGAGCAAGGAGGCCCACGAACTTGACTCAGTAACACCGGTTCTGTCAGGAGGAATGGGCCAAAATATTCAATACAATATTGTGGGAAACTTGTGGAAGGATATCCTAAGCATCTACCTCAGGATAAACAATGAAAAGGCAACATCACCAAAGTATAACTTGGTGTATGTAAACTTTTGACTGACTGAAAATCTGACATAGTAATTAAAAGCTGAAATAACTCTGTCCCTTAAACATTTATTTTGGAGAAAAATTGTTATAGAAATTAAGTAGATACACTAAGTGAGTTAACACATGAATTGGTTGGTAACATGATATGGGTGAAGTTGGGGAATTTTGAGTGTGAAAGTTTTTAGCCACGGTATATGTAAACCTATGGCTTCAACAGTACCTATAGCAGTTGATGACCATAAGGTTCTACATCCTCTGATCCATTCATTGTTTTACTACCACTACAGAATGAATTAGTAGTAACTTCCTTATGCCTAAACAACGAAAAAAAATATGAATTTGTAGTTGTTGCCATAAAAAAATAATATCAAGGGGTACAGAAATAAACTTAACAGATCAAGCCAGAAGAATTTAGATGATGAACTCAGATTTAAAACTCAAGTCACATACTGTATTAACCATATTACTAAATCTGTGCTTTCATTTAAGAAACACTGTAAAAGGTTACATTTCGTATAACTTCTCAAGATTCACACTTTTGTTTTAGCTGACTAGATTACTGTAATGTACTCCTAACAGTACTCTCCGAGGCAAACAAATTAGTTGCAGTTAGTTCAAAATGAATATGCAAGAATTTTAATCAGTAAATGAAAAATTGAACACACCTTTTTACATTTTGGAGTGCTTGTCCCCTTACATACCTACACATAATCTTTGATCCTCTAACACTAATTTACTTTTTATTTCAAGAGTCAAGTATACAAAGTGGCGACACAGGTTCTACGCACAAAAAAAAAATCTGAAATTATTTACTTTGAGAGACACAATAGGCTAACACCATGAAAGATTAAAAAAATAAGACCCTTCCAAAAATCCAACTTTTAATATTTGGCTTTTTCATAATTTCTATTTTTACACTCATTTTTACAGATTATAATACGTACTGCAATATCATATACTAGCCAACCCGCGGCGTACCATAAGCCGCATAATCAGGCCGCTTTTTTAATGATTTTTAAGCACAGGGAGAAAATTAACATTTGAAAAATCGGTAATGTAATAAATCACCAAGAAAAGAAACATTGTAACAACGCACGGAACGAACCAACATACAATTATCCGTGACTGAAAACTGGCAGACCGCCATCGCGGCTTCTCCTCCCAGAGCGAGGGATGGGGCGTGGGGAGGCGGCGCTCGGGCGTGGAGGGTGGAATGGGAGGAGAGGGGAAGGACGCCCATTCCGCCCCCTCTGTCATGCTAGTCTGCAGTATGCACTGCCTGGTCATGTGCCCACCCCCAACTCGTCACCTGAGTCGTTTTCCTCTTTGCACAGTCCACATGCAGCTGTGAGTCACGTAGACCTTTCATTGTTCTTTGCGGTTTTGGCTGCTTTTCTATATATAATCCAACAAGTCACCTGAGCACGGTACTAGCAAGGGGGGGTCTGGCCCGGGGGGTTCTGTACAAAGGGCAGGGACGTAATCAGTGCGAGCGTATGACTCGCAGTTACTGGGAATCCCCCGGTTTTCAGCACGAATGTGGTGCGCCGGGTAGACACATGTTGATCCATTTAGTGTAGCGCGCGTTCAGTTACTTCATGCAGGAATCTATATAACATTGAAAGAAATGTTGTTTCCATGAAATACATTTGAAGCGGTGGCTATGGAAGGCAAATGAACAGTCAACGCGGTTTACAGCTGGATTGACGCAGTGTTTTGTGTCACCCGACCATGGTAGTAGCGTTGTTTTTTTGGGGGGTGTACAAAGGGTAGGGACGTAATCAGTGTGAGCGTATGAACCGCACTTCCTGGGAATTCCTCATTGTTTTGAAGCATTGTTGGCAATGTTCACATTGCATAATTCGTTTAGTGTTGTGTTTTTTTAAATGTGCGTTCAGATATCTCTGCACTCGGAAGCTTTTGGAACAAAAGGTGCATTGAAAGTCCTGTGTGGAATGCGTGTGTTCAGGGGAGTGTGTCTTTAAATGTTTTTCAGGAAGAGGAGAGTGGGCAGGTGACGTCACATTAGTGTGGCGAGCAAGCGGGTGTGCACCCTGTGTGCACATACCGACAACGTCAAAAGATGTCACCAGAAGGTTATCACGTGGGTAATTGAGAGGCATGAGAACCTCGTAATGCCCATGATCCAAAGGACCGCTAAAGAGCAGGGATATGGAGAGACGCTGGGCTGGATTGTAAACTCGAGGAGAGGCATGAGGACGTTCTTGGAAGTAAATGCTGATAGTAGCTGGAAGGATTTGGGACATCGCCACAATTTCTGCTTCGCCACCATAGATTCCGGACGTAGTCAGCGTATTGTTGAGCAGACTGTATAACTATGCCTCTGTGACTAACAACAACGGACACCACGTCGCCGAAGTTATCCCAATGTTGGCAAACAAAGCCAACAGCCATGTTGTGAAGTTTGAGAGCAACAGTCTCGTCAATGACATTTTTCCAAAAAAACCCGACTGATAGAAACAAACAGTTACCTGATGCAGGAATTTCTATAACATTGAAAGAAGTGTTGTTTCCATGAAATACATTTGAAGCGGTAGCCATGGAGGGCAAAAGAACAGTCAACGTGGCTCACAGCTGGATTTGTACAGCAGCACAGACCAAAGCGAGTGAGTATCTGTTTGATGAGCTATTCAGTTGGCGGGCAGTGGTCTGAGGTGCGTTCCTGATCACGTGGGAGGAGGGGGTAGAGTTTCTGGGCGGGGCTTCGTTGTTCCTTTCCCATGGTTTTCAATGGTGGACGCGGTCGGGTGTCGAAACCGAAAAGAATAATGAAAAGTCAACGTGGCTCAGAGGTGCATGTGGACTCCTAGCACAGACGAAAGGGACTAACTGGGTGGTCGGTGAGTTTTTGCGTCCGGGCACATGAG
This sequence comes from Erpetoichthys calabaricus, assembly GCF_900747795.2. NCBI lineage: Eukaryota > Metazoa > Chordata > Cladistia > Polypteriformes > Polypteridae > Erpetoichthys > Erpetoichthys calabaricus. The sequence continues at coordinate 263,627,554 of NC_041394.2, read as the reverse complement.
CAGGCAGTGTGAATGCCTAGAGAGCAAGGGTAGATGCGGGCCGGGGAAAAAAGAGTGTTGGTGGGCGGGGAAACATCTTCCATGTTCCTGCAGGACCATCTAACAAGACGCATGTTTGTCGCGGATGCGAATTGCTGTATGTAGCGTGTAAAACAGTTTGCTACGGTGCACGCGGTCGTGCGTTGTAACCGAAAAGTCAACGTGGCTCAGAGGTGCATGTGTACTGTAGCCCAGACGAACATAAATGACGGCGTTTTTTCCCAGTCGTCGCGTCCGAGTTTGCGAATTGCTGTATGTAGCATGTAAAACAGTTTGCTATGGTGCACGCGGTCGTGCGTCGTAACCGAAAAGTCAACGTGGCTCAGAGGTGCATGTGTACCGTAGCCCAGACGAACATAAATGACGGCCTTTTTTTCCCTAGTCGTCGCGTCCGAGTTGGTGGGTGTGGCTCTGCGAGTTGTTGTCGTATCCAATGGTCTAAGATAGATAGATAGATAGATAGATACTTTATTAATCCCAATGGGAAATTCACAGTTGGTGGGCGTGGCTCCTTCCTGCGTGCTCCATTGGCATCTTACTTGTCGGCGATTTAGTGAATCCACGCCCCTTCCGGCGTGCTTTCCATGGGTGGCTACTTGTCGGTGGCTTAGTGAATTATATTATATATATATATACAGTGGACCCTTGACTTACGAACTCAATTCGTTCGCGAGGGCTGGTTGTAACTCAAGTTGGTTGTAAGTCAAGACTATTTTTCCCATAAGAAATAATGGAAATACCCATAATGCGTTCCGAACCTCCCACTGCAACACTTACTTAACCTTTTCATAATAAAAAAGGGTTGTATAATGTGCATAATTTACCAAACCACCAATAATTTTTCTAATGTACTAACCAAAAAGTAATAAAAAGTGCCTAGCCTACCAGAAACAACAACTTCATACTGTACTCGCCATTTAATTTGACATCCTTTGGGCTGCAGGAAGGGAGGAGGATGATAATGAAACTGAAGGCTTTTTAAAGGCTTTCTTTAACTTGCGCTCAGGCATTTGCAATCATTTCAATAGCTTCTTTTGCGTTAATTTTAATCTCCTCCTGCCTACAAGTTATTCTGACGAGAATTTTTCTCAGCATTTCCTTGCGATGATACAAGGAACTGTTTCTGAACTCTTCTGAGACACCCCCCACTCCCCACTCAATAGGAACGACATGCTGAAGTGCGTCCTGAAGCGCAATTGCCGGGACTGTGGAAGCTTGCTTGTACATTGCCGGGCAGGGATATCACATGCATATCACCCATCGATATCTTTTCTGTTTGCTTTGGCTGAGAGACCCAGCACAGCTTTAAGCCGGCTGTTGCCCCAGCAACAGATAAACAGTCTTCCATACGGAGTTTGGACTTTGGCATGTCTTCTAGTTGGGGGAGGTCCCAAGAGAGTTTACAAACCTGACATTTTATTGAATGAGAGCCGCATTAATAGGAATGTTTCTGTTTGTTTCCAATCGCTCAAGCGGATACACGTGACCGCATTCAGGTCGTAACGCAAGATGTTGGTCGTAAATCAAAATAAAAATTTTGGTCGTAAATCAAGTTGTTCGCATGTCAAGCCGGTCGTATATCAAGGGTCGACTGTATATATATATATATATATATATTATATATTTTACTGCTCTGCAAACATTGCTTCCCTCTTCTATTGTATGATAGAATTTTGTGTCACTGGCATTTGTTCTAAGTACCCTGCAGCTAGAGGGTTGTCTTTTGGCCATAGCTGCCCAGAGGTTTACTTTCTCTGATATCTTGCTGGCTAGAGTTTTTTTTTTTTTATATTTCCTCTCCATCCTGGACCCCTGACCAAAACAGAAGCCTTATTCTCATATAGCTCAAAGTGCTTTATGTTTTAAACAAAAATTGTGCTAAATAAATAAATGTTATTTGATACACATTTTTGATTTACTAGGTAAGGCCCTTAATAATTGTGCTACAAATGATTCAAAACAGAACTAAGACCAGCCTATAAAATGCACATTTAACAAAAACATACAGTGCACGTACGGATTATATATCATCCAAGATGACGACTTAGTCACCCATAAATAAATTACACAAGAACATAACGCAAAGACAAAAAAGAGAAAATATTTTAGTTTTTCAATTACTGTAGAATGGCTGATTCAAACCTCAGTCACACAATCTCCACAAACCCCCAAAATCTCAAAATGCACCATTTTAAACAACAACGAGGACAGGCTTTAAAAACCTAGGAGCACTTTTTAACGTTAAACCTGAAAATAACAATATTCCTTTATCCAACCTTGGTCCAAAAAAGTGAGTTAAAACCCTTGGTCATGCTGCTGTGGGACACATTGATGTGTTTATTTATTTTCAGTGATGGCCTCAAAAATAGGCTTTCATTATTTGAAACTGCTTTCTGTCACAAGGGTCACACTTTTTCCCCATTATTGAATCTGCCTTTTACCCCTTGCCTAGAAGCATGCATTTTTTTTTGTATAGCAAACACAGAGCTTTATCAGTTAGCTTGACTGCTTTTAATTTATATCCTGCTGCATTTGAGGTTTTAATTTTTTTTCTTGTTGCCAATTCTCAATAGGGACATCAAACACATAGTAAAGGACCAATCTTGTTAGGTAAAGTTTTTTTCTTTTTATTGGAGGAACACTCTGTTAAACTCAATATCAAAGATAATGCATTGATTTTAAGTACAGCATTTTTAATATGAATGGTCCTCAGTCAGACAAACTGTGCCCTATAAAAACTCTTGTTTTAATTAAGCAATTATTAATACAGTCATATGAAAAAGTTTGGAAACCCCCTTTAATTCTTTGGATTTTTGTTTATCATTGGCTGAGCTTTAAAAGTAGCAACTTCCTTTTAATATATGACATGCCTTATGGAAACAGTAGTATTTCGGCAGTGACGTTAAGTTTGTTAGATTAACAGAAAATATGCAATATGCATCATAACAAAATTAGACAGGTGCATAACTTTGGGCACCACGACAGAGATATTACATCAATACTTAGTTGAGCCTCCTTTTGCAAATATAACAGCCTCTAGACACCTTTATAGCCTTTGATGGGTGTCTGGATTCTGGATGGAGGTATTTTTGACCATTCTTCCATACAAAATCTCTCCAGTTCAGTTCAATTTGATGGCTGCCGAGCATGGACAGCCTGCTTCAAATCATCCCATAGATTTTCGATGATATTCAAGTCAGGGGACTGTGACGGCCATTCCAGAACATTGTAATTCTCCCTCTGCATGAAGGTCTTTGTAGATTTCGAACTGTGTTTTGGGTCATTGTCTTGTTGGAATATCCAACCCCTGCGTAATCTCAACTTTGTGACTGATGCTTGAACATTATCCTGAAGAATTTGTTGACACTGGGTTGAATTAATCTGTCCCTGAACTAGCCACACAGCCCCACAGCATGACGGAACCAAAATTTGACAGTAGGTAGCCGGTGTTTTTCTTGGAATGCAGTGTTCCTCTTCCACCATGCAAAGAACTTTTCGTTATGACCAAATAACTCAACTTTTGTCTCATCAGTCCAAAGCACTTTGTTCCAAAATGGCTTGTCTAAATGAGCATTTGCATACAACAAGCAACTCTGTGGCATGAGTGCAGAAAGGGCTTTCTCATCACTCTACCATACGGATGTTCTTTGTGCAAATTGCGCTGAATTGTAGAATGATGTACAGATACACCATCTGCAGCAAGATGTTCTTGCAGGTCTTTGGAGATGATCTGTGGGTTGTCTGTAACCATTCTCATAATCCTGCACATATGCTGCTCCTGTATTTTTCTTGGCCTGCCAGACCTGGGTTTAACAGCAACTGTGCCTGTGGCCTTGCATTTCCTGATTACATTTCTTACAGTTGAAACTGACAGTTTAAACCTCTGAGAAAGCTTTTTGTAGCCTTCCCCTAAACCATGATACTGAACAATCTTTGTTTTCAGATTTTTTGAGAGTTGCTTTGAGGATCCCATGCTGTCACTCTTCAGAGGAGAGTCAAAGGGAAGCACAACTTGCAATTGACCACCTTAAATACCTTTTCTCATGACTGGACACACCTGTCTATGAAGTTGGTGTTGCAAGTAATCAGTATTGAGCAGTTACATGCATTCAAATCAGCAAAATTACACGGGTACCCAAATTTTTGCACTGCCAGTTTTTCACATTTGATTTAATTTCATACAACTAAATACTGCTTCACTAAAAATCTTTGTTCAGAAAACATCCCAGTACTCAGATGTACCTAGGAAATGAAAGACATACCACTGTTATCTTTTTTGTTGAAAGTAAATTATGCAGGCTGAGAGGGGTTCCCAAACTTTTTCATATGACTGTATTACATGTCACTGTGAAGCAGATGTATGCATTAAAGACGATGAGCAGAGGTGGTTTATAACCTCTTTCTGAGCAAACTGACACACAGTTTTATTATCAGTGGCTGAAGCATATCGAAGCTACTATGATAAATAGACTGCAAGGAGTATGAACAGAACAAGCTTGCAGAAATGCTTTGAATCTCTAATTACAGATTGTACTGTACAAAAGAACTTTTATTAAAAGAAAGTAAATCTTGTGCTTCTAGTAGAAGATTTAAGAATAAAAAAGAGAAGCATTCCTCTTTTTCTAGTTCTATCTTGCTCTTTGTTGTGTACTTTGTACCACTGAAGGTACAAACTGTAGTGAATAACCTGTTGGAAACCAGTATAAAGTCACCTGATGACTTTTTGCTGTGTAAGTGGCACAGTGTCTATTTGTCCTTTTCCGGTAAGTTGTAGAATAATGTGCTGTGTTTTGCTTCATTTAGAAGGAAACTTCCAGAGGTTTTCTTATAAGTGTTTGAGTAATTCTGGAATACTAAATCACTGCAGGACTAAGATGAACAGCAATGTCTTAATGTGACTACACAAACACCTCTATCTCAGTATTAAAACTTAAGGATCCTCAACCAGAAGAGCTCAGTCATATGGTAATGTGAATTGCCTTTAGAAAAACTAAGTGGAAAAATCATCTTTGCATTTTTATTCAGGTAAAAAACAATGTCCAGAGAACAGTGCTGCATTTGCAGAATCTCTATAATACCAATGCTTCATATACTGAAAAAAATGAAAAGTAACATTTGTTTACCTGTTGAAATTACTGTTTCCAGGCACAGTCTTTTTCAACTCATGAATAAAGAAAACATCTTTAAATATGCCGACTCCAAGTACTGAAACTTATGTTCAGTTGTATTTTTTGTCAAACCTAAAAGGCACACTTCTACAGCTATTTAGCATGGAATTAACTGTCAAATGTTGCCTTATTTCTCATTGTTTTGACAAGTACATCATTACTGAATTTTAAGACGCATACAGTAAATGCATTTTTCCTCTATACAATTATACACGATAAGAAAAAATAGCTTTCAAATATCATTATTGTAGTGAATACAGTGTCAGAGAACTTGGTTAATGGGAAATGCCCAGATGAGGTGATGTAAGCATGAATAATTCCAAGAGGCTAGATGTACAGTTTAAGTATTCCTTATACAGTATATATTTTTTAACTTGTGAATGATATATGAATTTTCATTCCCTTTCACAGGGATACAGCAACACAAGATGTAGGTTATACATTTAATTTTAATTTTTTTAATAAAATTTTAAAAATTAAAATTATTTTTTAATAAAAAATAAGCACTAACATGAGGCATTGAATAATTTAGGATACTTTTTAGAAACAGTGGCACTGGCACTTTTGAAACCCATCTTCATTACTGCTTTCGAAAGTCTGCTATAGGACTAATTGCACAAACAAAAAAGAAAGCAGCAAGCACCTCCACCACTGAAGCAACACTCAGCCTTGAATAGCATTAAGCACTGTTTTTAAAACACAGAACACTTACGAGTGAAGTCCATGTATACCTCCCTCTACTTGAGCAGACATTGTCCTCTTTTCAAATTTCAACTCCCCAGAATACATCATAGATCTGCAAGGCAAAACAATTTTAAATTAACAAAGATGGTTAAGTCAGTTGGACTTCATTTTGTCAAAAAAGTAAAATTTTACATTTTTTTCCAATTTGGAAAATACAATTAAAAAAAACCTATTTGCAAGCAGTTAGTAAGCCACCTTATTTTAAAGAATGAATCTTTCATGTTCTATGAATGTTTAATCTAATTACATGTAACTGAATCAAGAGAAACAGATACAGTGAATATAGAAAAGAATCACACACCTTCAAAATATACATATTTTGTTGCTTATACTTATTATTGTATACTTATTTAATAAGTATAGTACACTATATATGAAAGGTATTTATCTGCAAAAAAGAAAATGAAGATTAATATAAAATGAAAATGCAATCTCTCTTTTGCCTTTTATTTTTTCAAAGTCTACATGCAAGACTGCTGCAAAAATTTTAAAATAAAATGAAACAACACCACTGGCAATTTCATTTTCAGCAGATGGCACCAGTGCTTATTTGCGTTTTACGTTTCATTTTTACAGCTTCATTGCTGGTCAGGCTGAAAATTAAATTGCAAATGGTGTTATTTCATTTTATTTATTTTTTTATTTTTACAGCATCCTTGTGTGAATTATTTGAAAAAAATTAATGAAAGAAGATGGCTTTTTTTTCCTTGAAAAAGAGATAGCATTTTCAGTTATAGTTATCTACATTTTCCATTAGCCAAAAAAGTTCAAACACAAGGATATACAAGTCTAAAAATAAAAAAATGTACTCTTTATTTATTTTCTTGTTGGTTGTAATAAACACAGTACCAATTGTTACAACAACACAGTCAATACGTGTTATTCAAGATCTATTAAGATGGCATGGGATAAAACAGAATTAGCTAACCATGCACTCATGAGGGAGGTGGTCTATTGCTAAATCACTTCAAGATCTTAATGACCAAAAAAATAATCCACTATAAAAATGCTTTAGAACAACCACCTTTTTGGGTGAGACTGTAGGAGATTTATCATCACTTGTAGAGTTTACAAACAAGCTCTTTATGCTTCAAGATCTCGATTTCAAACAATTCATATTAGATAATCTACATATTTACTTGCCAGTTATGTATAGGAGAAGTCTGGACTGTCCAGAAAGCAAACTACAGTTGCATATCATGTATTAGTCAAAAATTGTGGAAGATCAAAATTTGAATTTCATACGTAGCTGAATTAACATATTCTGCATTAGTGTAGCACGTTCTACAGTGGTAGCCTTTCAGATTGAGGACAAGGTGGTAGAATGGGGTTTGTGGCATAAAATGGAGTCCATAGTTTTGTTCAAAAGCCTTTGCAGCCTATGTAATAATGCAGACAAGGGTTTTATCAATAAGTTTGGGCGGACAGGGATGGTATGCAGACTTCCTTGTTACTTTTCCCCAGCTAGCACAAATGGCAAACCAAACCTAAGGTTACATATACCTTTAGACAACTACAGTAATAGCTTGACCCATAGCATCATAAAAGAATTGCTCACATGACCTTGTCAGCACTATCTTGGATGTGGAACTTCTTTTGCTCTCAGAAGAAAAACCATGCTTCAATTAATTGGTTAATTGTTTGGACTATAAGTCATACTGACAAATCCAAGTTTCAACTACAGTTAGGAAACACTTCTTAAATTTCTCATGTTCCAAATTAATTAACCTAAGATTCTCTTCGAACACTGAGTACAATTATCTATCATTTGGTAAGTCAAAACTCCTGGCACCTAAACATGCAAAGACTTTACCTTATGTTTTACTAAAAATAAACAATGGATTCATCTGACTCAAAACTAATCCCTATACTGTAGTGTCTACTACCTCAATAAGACTCCATGATTCTTAATTATAATTTGCTCCAAGGTAACATAATTTATTCTGTTGATAATGATGTAGGCAAGCTAGACCTAGGGTTTTCTTCAAAAGACCTTCTGCTGTGATGGAATTGTACAGCACATCTTTTGACTGTTATATAGAGAACAGGTACTGGCAAAATTTTGACTAAGTGAAAAAGAGTAGATGCTATAAACTGGTAATTTACGTATTTTAGTATAATGGAACTAATCTTTGAACACTTAGAAAACCAGCACCATAGATGATTCCTTTCAGGGTCAGATTTAAAATGTTTTTGATAACCTCATACAGAGGTGGTTTCTTCTTCTTTCGGCTGCTCACATTAGGGGTTGACACAGTGGATCATCTTTTTCCATATCTTCCTGTCTTCTGCATCTTGCTCTGTCACATCCATCTCCTGCACATCCTCTCTCACCACATCCATAAATCTTCTCTTAGGTCTTCCTGTTTTCCTCTTGCCTGGTAGCTTCTATCTTTAACATCCTTTTCCCAATATACCCAGAATCTCTCCTCTGCACATGTCCAAACCAACACAATCTCGCATCTCTGACAACTGTCCAACCTAAGCTGACCCTCTAATGTACACATTTCTAATCCTGTCCATCTACATCACACCCAATGCAAATCTTAGCTTCTCTAACTCTTGCCACCTCCAGCTCTGTCTCCAGCTTTCTGGTCAGTGCCACAGTCTCCAACCCATATAACAAAGCTGGTCTCATTATCTTTCACTCTTGCAGATAACAGTGTCACAAATTACTCCCGATTCTCTTCTCCACCCATTCCACTCTGACTGCAAACTCTTTTTTACCTCTCTTCCACACTCCCTGTTACTCTGTACTGTTGATACCAAGTATTTAAACTCATCCACTTTCACCAGTTCTACTCCCTGCATCATCACCATTTCACTGACTTTTCTCTCATTCACACACATGTATTCTGTCTTGTTCCTACTGGCCTTCATTCCTCTCCTCTCTAAAGCATATCTCCACATCTCCAGGGTCTCCTCAACCTGCTCCCTGCTCTTGCTACAGATCACAATGTCATCAGCAAACATCATAATCCAAGGGGACTCCTATCTAATTTCACCTGTCAACCTGTCCAACACCATTGCAAATAAGAAAGGGCTCAGAGCCAATCCCTGATGTAATCCTACCTCCACGTTGAATGCATCTGTCACTCCTACTGCAGACCTCCCCACTGTCACACTTCCCTCGTACATATCCTGTACAACTCCTACGTGCTTCTCTGCCACTCCCGACTTCTACATATAATACCACAACTCCTCTCGAGGCACCCTGTCATATGCTTTCTCCAGATCAAGAATCTGTTGTGCTCTTTTTTCACACAAAATCATACTGCTGCTCATTAATCATCACCTCCCTTCTTAACCTAGCTTCCACTACTCTTTCCAATAACTTCATGCTGTGGTTCATTAATTTTATCCCCCCTGTAGTTACTACAGTTCTGCAAATCCAGCTCTTACTTCCTCCTTGCTAATCTGTTGCACTTCCTGATTCACTATCTCCACATCATCCAACCTTCTCTCTCTCTCTCTCAGTCTCTTCATTCATCAGCCTCTCGAAGTACTTTCCAAATTCATAACAAACCCTCCTCGCTTGCGAGTATGTTTCCATCTTTATCAACCTAATCTGTTGCACATCTTTTCCAGCTGTCGCCCTTACTACTTCTGCTGTAGTTGCCGAGCTGTCTTGTAACTCTTCATTGCCACGCAGTGCCTGTCTTACCTCCTCCCTAAACTCAACCTTGCAGTCTTCCATTTTCAGCCTCCACCATTTGATTCTTGGCTCTGCCCTCACTCTCCCTCTGTTCTTGATCTCCAATGTCATCCTACAGACCACCATCCTATGCTGTCTAACTACACTTTCCCCTGCCACCACTATGCAGTCTTTAATCTCCTTCAGATTAACTCTTCTGCATAGGATATAATCTACCTGTGTGCATCTTCCTCCACTCTTGTACATCACCCTATGCTCCTCCCTCTTCTTAAAATACGTATTCACCACGGCCATGCCCATCCTTTTTGCAAAACCAATATCATCAGACCTTCTTCATTTCTCTCCTTGACACCATACATACCCATCACCTCTGTTCCCTTCACCAATATATCCATTGAAATCCACTCCAATCACCACTTTCTGTCCCTTGGGTACACTGTCCATCACTTCATCCAACTCACTCCAGAAATCTTTTTTCTCATCCATCGCACACCCAACTTGCGGGGCATATGCACTTACAACATTCATCATCACACCTCCAATTTCCAGCTTCAAAATCATTACATCTGTCTGACACTCCTTTCACTTCCAAAACACTCTTGACATACTGTTCCTTCATAATAACCTCTATGCCATTTCTCCTCCCATCCACACCATGATAGAACAATTTGAATCCACCTCCGATCCACCTGCCCTTACTCCCCTTCCATTTAGTATCTTGCATGCACAATATATCAGCCTTCCTTCTCTACATCATATCGGCGAACTCTCTCCCTTCCAGTCATACTGCCAACATTCAAAGTTTCTACCTTCAGTTCCACTCTTTACCTTCCTCCTCTCCTATTTCCTCCAGAAATGCCCCCCCCCCCTCTTCTTCTTCTTCTTTGGCCAACAGTACCCCAATTTCCGCCACCACCCTGTTGGCTAACAGTACTGGGGGCAGTCATTGTTAACCCAAGACTCGACCGATCCAGTATGGAAATCTGTATTGTTGTCCACATGTTGATCTGGCAAAATTTTACACCGGATGCCCTTCCTGACGTAACCCTCCCCAATTATCCGGGCTTGGGACCGACAGGAAGAAACACACTGGTTTGTGCAACCACTGTGGCTGGGTATACAAATGTACACACAAATACATACTCCTGATATCTTCTTATACTAATACTGCAACAATCGCAGATAAATGTACCCTTAAATGTTTAATTAATAAGACACTGATTGCTTATGTACTACATAAAGCAATGATTTCCTCCCATTACTCAGTAAACCCTCATGTAGATGTGAAATAAAGAGAGTTTCTCAAAGCTAAAGGCAACTGGTGGTATACCAAAACATCTAGGACAGTTACTGTTCTATCCTGTTGGTGATGTTACTAAAAGTTAACCCACATGGTTTCACCACAAACATTCTGAAGCATGGTTTTGTTCTCACCCATTTTCCCCCAAAGGGAATAACCATTTAAATAAAAATAAGCAGAGAGAATATAACCAAAATAGTCTGTTGAATGGACAGTAGCATTTGTCATCAGTATCTGAAAATCATGCACTTTTAAAATCAAGGCTTATGAAATGCTCTTATGTCTGTTTTTAATTAGAATAACATCTATATTAAAAAAATTTACAGAAAATTTACAACTGCTTTTTCATTTCTTTAGCAAGTTTACCTGTACTGCAAGTACTAAATATTAGTAAATTAAGGACTACTCTTATAAAACTAAAACTTAATCAGTCACATTAACCTCACTATCAATATCACTCTAGATATACGTAACTGGAGAGTAATGAAATAATGAACAGACAATGGGAATCCTCAGATGCTCACAGAACAAGTTAAAACATGTTATTTCACAAAACACTAACTTCTGTCATAGATGTACACAATACTAAAAATATAGCAGATTTAGAATCTCTAGTACTACTCAAAACCTCATCTTCGTGCTATATGTGATGAATGTTTACAGATAATTATTTTAATACTCACCGCAGAATAGAAAGGCTCTTGGCTCCAATGTCTTGACAACCATGCTGAATTCCAGCAATCAGGTAAGGAACAAATTTGTGAATAGATCCTTTGTCCTGGACTGATCCTGAAACCCCCTGGGCAACTTTTACCTTATCCCCTTCACTGTGTAACAAAAGAAAAAAACATCAATTATCTGACCAGTGCCAAGACAACCCAAGAAAGACTTGAAGTTTATTCTTGAGGTTGCTACAGTATAAAAGAAGGATATTTGGCTGGGGTTTATCAAATTCATCAGTTTATTTACAAGCTAGAATACTTTACTACAATTCACAATCCAGAGTGCTGCAAACAAAACAGTCCAGTAAATCAGACTGCACGAAAGGATGAAGTTGCTAATTTTAACTTATATTTGTGTATATAAGTGTTTTTCTCAGTACCGAGAAAATTGCTACTACACTCATGTATGACTGCAAGTAGGCAAATTACTCCACAAGGCACAATAATAAATGAGGAAAACTGAGCAAAAACTACAAATAAAAGTGGTTCACTATGGTGGTGATGATGCAGTACCGGATCAACGCCATTTGAAAAGAAAAACAGCCCAGGTCATGCCTGGAAATTATTTTGTTTTCGAAAACACACAAGCTTGTATTGTGGCTATTTCTATCCTATTATGAAGTTAGTTCAAAAACAGATTTGTGCTGCTTTACGAGTGAAATGTTACATATTAAATTAGGTGTAATCATTTTAACATGTATTATCATGCATTTGTAACAGGAGATGAAAAGATAACATGATTAACACTAGAATTACCAGAGCCTACGAAAAAACTCGTAAATCCGTCCCACCTTAAATCACGTCTTAAATCCGTTTGCACCTCTCCGCTAGAGTCCTTTGTCATCTAAATGTGCTGATAAACAAAAGCTACTAGCAGCCAGCTATTCCATCCCCCCACCGACTTAGAACGAATTTCTCCTAGCTCATGCCTTGCCTTGATTTGATTATCTGGGATTGAAGTGGAGTTTTAGAGTGGAAATAATATAGTGTTATTTGGAATACACGCATTTCATGTGTGTTCCGTTCCGTTCAGTAGTCTGTGCAAACACATTTTTAAAACAGAAACGTTTTTCATATTCTAATAGTAAATGACAAAATGTAGGCATAAACTATATAACGTATGAAGCCTGAAGTCCATATATCAAAGAAACACTTTCACAAAAGGTAGAAATAAGAGAACACGTGCGCTTTTATTCAAAAATATAACTGCACAAAAAAAAAAGCCGCGTTAGCATGCCACATTGATACTTCTACTACAACTGCCGCGGTGGCGTAATGGTATCAGCTCCTGACTGGCAATCAGAGGGTGGCGAGTTCGATCCCGCACGGCTCCACTTCGAGAAGTGAACTGCTCTTATTCTTACAATTTTAGAATAACAACATAAATTTGATTTCAGTCTGTAACAGCCGGTGTAACTTATGATACTGGTAAAGGTTAGCTTTTTGTTTGTTTTTTTTAATTCACTTTTCATTCTCGCAGTCGCATTCAGAATCAATCCATACAACCCCATCTGACACAGCTTTTTTCACATAAATAAAAGTGCATTTTTATTCAAGAGTATAACCGAAGAATAAAGAAAGCAAGTTACAGTTGTTGGTTGATACGACAGCTTGCGTGGTGCAATGCTAAGAACTGCTGATTTCAAGTGACGGTGAGATACGAAGAAGGCAGCTTCGCCAGCGTTTGTGTGTCAGAACCCTTTTGGGGGGGGGGCGGTAGTATGCATCGTGGTACACTGCAGACCTATAGCACGTCTTTATGTCAGATGGGGTTGTATGGATTGATTCTGAATGCGACTGCGAGAATTCATAGTGTGTGCCAGTACGTCAGAAGTGGGAGCTAGATAAAAAAGAAAATGTTAACGAAAACTTGGGGAAGAAAATCAGCAATACCAACAGACACAGCCCAAGGGTCAAAAGATGATGACATTGTTGAAAAATCGGGTCCAAGGAATTTGGTAGTATGGAGATATTTTGGCTATTTAAAGTCAGACAAGAAGCAGAGTACCAGCACTGCAAATTGTATCGAAAGCATGTTCCCACAAAGATCGGTTATACTATTAATCTTTTTTTGTCCTTGGAGTTAAGAGTTTTAAACAGAACTGATATTTTTTAAACCAGTGCTCGGCCGCTCCCACAGAACACCATCCTGCACCCACCTGCTCTCACATACACTTGCCCTCATTTGTCCCGTTCATGCCTGCAGAAAAAAATCGCTTCCATTAAGGAAAAAAAAAAGTTATGTATGGATGGGTTGATAAGTCTGTTTAACATGATCTTTTACAAGGAGGAGCCTGAAGGTTTCCCCTCTTTAGCCCAGTTGTCCTTTTTTACTCGTTTTAACAACGATTCTGCTTCATCAGTATTTAATTCATATCTTCCGATGAGACTTAAATGATTTCTGAGCACAAGTTCACACATCTTTTTCACAAAAAGAATATTAAAAAGCACTGCAAGCAACATGTCTTGTTAAAGCTTTGTAAACAGACAACCAATTACTATTCTATATTGAAATAAACTACGATCTATGTTAATTGCTATTCATTCCACAAAACTCTGGAACAGACACAGAAGGTAGTTACACATACAAGTTTAAGCTTAAAAAGATACACTTTTCTAGTTTGCATATTACTGGTAGCTCAAATCTCCACTCTCAACTTTCTCACAGTATTTTTTGTTTATCAGTACAAGCACTATAACCAAGCAAAGCACTGTGAAATTACAGCAATATCCTTGTCTGCTTGTAAGTTCTGAGATGAAAGAGGGCTTCACTGAACTTCACTGTTTTCTTTGATTTAGAGCAATTACATTAGATCACAGTTATTACAAATCTGTTCTTGTTCCTGTGCCTTTGCAATCCTCTAAATAAAAGATATAGAAACAGAAGTTTGGGCTGAGAAATAGTGCTACTTTGTAGAGCATATGGATAAGAGTTGGTGATGAACAGTTTGTTGACATGTTCTATTAGTAATACCGGATTCTAAATCATTTGTCGCATCTTTGAACGGTTTCAGAAGAGACCACAGTTGTATCTCTTCGTTGATGTGGCCAATTGTCAAATTGCTGCATTAATATAATGGATGGTAGAAGATATGAAAGAGGTTTTCTCAAAGTTTAGGTCCAACCATCAGTTATGACGGCACCCCCATAATTATTAACGACCTCTAGCATGTCATATACAATTATCCTTTTCCCAGTTTTTGCCTTTTCCTACCACATGCCATGATACAGTTGTCAGATGAGGCAGTATCTCTTTAAACTTCATACTTTCCAATTTTGGCCGCCGTGTCAACCAAGTACTTCTCTAGTTGACACTGTCATAAAGCCCTATATCCCTGCAAACAAAACCCACACATTTATCCTGTGCTTCACTTTTAGTATTAGTTATTACCTTTAACAGGTATGGCAAGATAGCAGTTTAGTTTGACTCTTCACTACTGCATATGCCAAATGTCACACTTCCCTTTACTGAGTTTTGCAGTCTTGTACTCTCCTTTTTTAATGCTGGCCACTGTGGATGTAAGGCTGTCTCTGGGCTCTGCAATCTTGTGAAGGGCTACGTGTGAAACAGTATAGGCATGTGTCCTAACTGCTTAGGTAAATTAATTATAGATGGATATATATAGAATGAATGTATGTTCTGTTTTAAATTTAATTTTAAATTTACCAGATTCTTAGCTCTTGCCTGCTCCCACCCACACATGGGTGTCGACTATCTGCTACACTGAAAAACACTCCCATTGACTTCTACCATGGAGAATAAACTGACCACAACTGAGTGAATATGTCGATTTTTGTTTATGTTCTCCTTCTTTTACATTTGAAAGCTGCTTGAATTTGAACTGAGGATGTATACAGTATGTTTTTTGTCTATTTTTTTGTGGATTTGTTTCCCAACCATTTGAATCTTTACAAAAGAAAGGATATAGTACAGAGATTTTATTTGCATTAATACCTATTTTATTAATTTGGAACTGACCAAATAATTTAC
Organism: Erpetoichthys calabaricus; assembly: GCF_900747795.2. Lineage (NCBI taxonomy): Eukaryota > Metazoa > Chordata > Cladistia > Polypteriformes > Polypteridae > Erpetoichthys > Erpetoichthys calabaricus. The sequence continues at coordinate 263,611,935 of NC_041394.2, read as the reverse complement.
TTTGTGTTCTCCTATATAACTTGAAAGCTTTAAGATTTAGTTTTAGATTTAAGATTTTAGAATTTCAGAATTAAGATTTTATTTATTTGGATTTGACCAACAAACTTAGTGTGTTCTCCTGTAAAACTTGAAATCTTTTGACTAGTCCAAATTGAGACTTTTTTTTTTTGTATTACCTATTTTATTTACTTGGAACTGACCTAAGAATTTAGTTGTGCATATTGTTTCTGTTCTCTTGTAACACATGAAGCTTTTGACTGGTCAGAAGCAAGATTTTAGTTTATTATATATACCTATTTAATTTATTTGAAATACAGTTGTATAATGTTCTACAGTACATTTGCCATGCTCAACCTCTGAAAGAAAATAACATTTAAACCAAAATTAACCTTATAATAATATCTTCACATATAACTTAGGAGTAAAAAGGAACCTTTAAGCTTGATGGAAATAGTGGTTTGATTAATATTCTGATATATATCGATATCGACCAATATGAAAAAAAAGTATGATAAAATTTTTTTTACATATTGCCCAACCCTAACCATAAGTAAAAGCACACTTCATATATTCAATGGTACATTTAAAAATGTAATGCTGTCTCACAGTTATAAATTTATTGACTACAAAGGATGACAGCCCAAGCAATTTTCAAATTTGAATCTGTACACAGACATAAGCAATAACAAAGTGTGATCACTCACACAAAAAACCTTGAAATCAGCAAAACAATGGTTGTGTAACAGGAGTTCTGAAACAAAGGATTCATGTAAAAGTGACAAGTTTCATTTCACACAGGAACTTTTAAAGTTGGGAAGATACAAAAAAAAAAAAAAGGACACATTTGGGAAAAAAAGCAGTATGAGTTTCTGACATTCTGAGATTTGAATTAATTTGACTAATCTGTTAAAGATTACACATTAGTAATATTTTTAACCAGCTAATAATGTAAATATAAATCTTACAGTAGAAAATATTACAAACCTAGCCAATTGGTTAAGTGACAAACCAGATTTTAAAAGCATGTTGTTACAAAAATAGCTTTAAAGAGTTGGTTTACATGGAAATATCTGGAATTATAACAGCACATAGACCGTGTCCTCCTTAATGTCTGGGACAAAGACGCATTTTTCCTTGATTTGGCTCATCTGCTCCACAGTTTAAAAATTACAAATCATACAATTCAGAAGCAACTAAAGTGTACACTGGGAACTTGACTTTGAGGGTATTTGGATACATTTCAGTCACATAATGTAGAAATTACATCTTTATACATCATCACATCTGAATTGTTTCATTTGTAATTTTAAACTGTGAAGCTGAATGTGTTCTTATTCCAAACATTATGGAGGGCATAATAATGTTTAAATTTTTATATTTAGTAGGAATTTTACTTCTCAAGTACTTAATCACACATTAGTCTTCAGATACTGGACAGAAAATGTCAGAACAAATTTAGAATGTGCACATTTTAAGAAATATCATGTAAATCATGATGATATTCTTTATACACTCTATGCTGAAATCCCCCCAAGATTATAAATCCCCAATTTGTTGTTACATTGAGAGGATTTCCATTTCTGCCACACATTAAAATTCAAGCACTGTACTGTATTTTGGTATTTATGAATGCCAATATTAGTATTCTGTTTGATGGATATACCAGTATTTTAAAGCTTTTGTTACTGTTAGTATATATATTTTATATTGCATTACAGAAAAAGGCACAATATTGTATATTTAATAAAAAGCCATTAAATGGGATTTATTTATTTTACCATTGTATTGCAAAGCTATCATAAAATTTCCCAGGTATTTTCCATTAATTGAGCACAAGACGTTCTCTTCCTCACTATACCATCATATATCCACCTGAACATTTTCATTTCAATTGTTTTGTAACTTTTATCGGCCATATATCACTCACATAAACCAACCAAATTCTCTCAAGACTACAAATCTCAAAGAACTTCTCTATTTTTCAAAAAAAGCCCCAATGCTGATCTAAGCTTACACTTAATATATCAACATCTAGAATGCTTCCTACATATTTCAAAATAAGAGGCCATCCATGTAACATCTCCATCACACCTCTTCTAGATATTTTTTTTTCTATCTCATTCCTGTTTGATCAGACATTGAGAGCTCCTTGTAGTACCACTTTCCATGTTGTATTACCAAGATGTTAACCTACTACATTAATATGACATTAAATAAAAAAGACCTTAAACATTTTGCAGTTTGGTACCTCACCTGAAATATCTTTTCTGACTGCTGCTGTTTTTCTCCATAGCATCAAGGGATCCCATTCCACGGTATTTTTTCAGGCGAACTCCATCAGAGAAAAAGTACTCTCCTGGAGCCTCTGTTGTTGCAGCCAATAAGGAGCCCATCATTACTGGGGGGGAGGAAAAAAGCAATCATATTTTTAAAAAAATTAAACATGGTAAACAAAAACAGAAATACTTTACACAACAAACATGGTTAGAAATAGATGAGTTTGTATAAAGTAAAAAAAGCAAAACAAATATCAAAAAGATAGACAGATGGACCGACCAAAAATATCAGAAAGTTTGTATTTCAACCAGCAACTGCAACCCTACTGCAGTTTAAAACATCACAGATAAATGTAACACGCTATTACAATCTCTCTATTACATGAAAAAAAATCCAGTGACGGGACAAGACTTTTTACAAGAGATTTTTTCAAGTCCTGCGAAACGAGACTTTTAACATGAGATTTTTTCAGGTCACGCCCTCCTCTCAACCATATTCAAAACACGCACACAGTTCACTCATATCTCATTCATGTGAATGCTTTTAATAGACAGATTTCCTTCTCACTCAGCTCTTCTAAATTTTTACGTTTTCCTCACTTTAAGTTCCCAATGAAAGAAGACGTACTATGTCCAAATCTTATTGATGAACTTCATTCCGAAGGGATATCAACAAGCACCAAGAAACGAAGTCAAACGAATGAACGTGAAAATTGTCGATCGGTTACAAGGCTAATTGGTTAAATGCGTATCAATAGACTATGCTGAAACAGTTGGTGGTGATCGTGTGGAAGATGAAAACATCAAGTTACAATAATATAACCACAACTGTTAACACCGTCTTGTCTTCCACCGCCCAAATTACTGTTGAAAGAAGGATCTATCCAAGAAAGGTAATGTAGTACATCTTCCCCAGATTACATTAGACAGCAAAGGAGATCTTGATATGCCATTCATATTAAAAAGTTAACCGTTTCCCGTTAGAATAGCTTTTGCAAAAACAATTAAATCAAAGAGACAAACATTCAAAAAATGATGGTTTATTTATTAGAGAGAAAATGAAATTCTCTCACGGGCAGTTATATGTTGTGTTGTCACGATGTAAGTCCAAACACAGAATCAAAATTCAATGCGATATTGATGAAAATGTAATTCAAAAAATATTTGCGTGATAATTTCAAAGCCAAACAGAACAAAATTGTATAAAGCAACGAAAAACTATTAACACAACATGAAACATAATTTACTTTCAAATTATTACATTTTACTATTTTTTAATATGGTTAATTACTCGCTGTAATGTAAAATAGTTCTATTATGCATATGTAACAATTCCCATGAAAATAACAATCTGTTTAAAAATTGTGCATTCGCATCTCCATATGCAAGTGGCAGAGCCGCAAAGTGGCTTGTGCATAGTGCCAGTCCAGGGGTTGGCGAGCAAAGCGAACAGGGAGGCAAAGCCAATTAGTAAATCTAAAAATCACACTGCACTCTGCAACCAGATGTGCATACTGGTTAGATGGATACTTGTTTCAATTTCCTGAATTATGGTATTTATGCAACTGGTATGTTATTTGTGTTGTTCCTTGTACAGATCTCTGCTCCCTGTTCCTAAATGGCAGTGTCAGGTAAGCTTGTAATGGGATAGATAATTAGTGACATCATCAAAAAGATGAATGATCTACTAATTTAACATTTTTCAATTTTTGGTGCTGAAGAGAGCATTGCACCTTAAACTGTGGTTTTATAATCCTCTGTTCAACATCTTCATTGAATAATAGACTGTGACACTTTCATCCTGGCATTGTGGAGCCTCATAATGTTTCCAGCAACAGTCATTTTACAATTTTTCATCAGTTTTAATGATTATTCTGCCACTTGTACCTCAGTATATCTTTTTCAAGATATTTCTAAATGTTGATTCTGCTACACTGTACACATGATTAAATTATTCTTTCACCCTAGTATGTGGATTTCTTGAGCTGCTTTCTCAGATTGTTCTCTAATCTTCATGTTGATTTATGGGTACTGACTGAAAACTGACAAATAAAGGAACAGGAAGAACTACACTATACTACATATTCCATCCTGCTACATCTGTTGTAAACACAATCCACACAGCATGAAACACCTAGTAGCCAAATTTTTATACTACTCATGCCAAGTTTACTTAGTATAAAAATACTAGGGGGCTTCACTCGCCAACCCCTGGTCTTGGGTAACCCGCAATAGATTTGAAAGAGATTATTGTCTGTCTTGGTAATTGTTACATATGTATCATGTTCACCGTCACGACATCTGTAGGTCTATGTAATATATGTAAATGACAATAGCAGTTTAATTGTTATGTAAGTATAGAATGTCTTTGAGTTTGCGCAGATCTATGTATGAGATATATTGGAGTATAAAGGTGTAGATGACGCACAAAGGATATCTTCATACACCACATTTGTAGTAAAGATGGTGTGTTGTCCTTGAATGAGTTTTCCTTGGTATGGAGTTATTATAATCTTGACGTTAACGTCACATGCATGCCGAACTCTTGAGAAGGCTACATAAAGTTGTCCATGTCTAAATACAGGTTCAGAGAGGTAAAGGCCGACTCTGTTCATGGTCTGTTTTTTGGATTTGTTGATTAGGTATACATTGTTTACTGTTAGTAATATGGATAATTGCACTTACTGTTAAAATTACCTATTTCCGCTAGTTGAACTCTTTTGGGGCGGGACGCGGAAGCCTCTTCTGTTTGTGTTTTCTGTGAGTACTTATAGTGTTGTATTACTGTAATGTGATTTACATATGCTGTGGAGTCCGGATCTTCGGGGCTTCTGTACTATCTCGGGTTTTTGCTTGCAGTGCTTTAGAAGCGTGTTGTAGGCACATGCACCTTCCGCACTATGTCGGGTTTGACTATGCTGTGTTGTGTGGAGGTGTAGAGTTTTGTACTCTCTTGAGAAGGCTACATAAAGTTGGTTAAGACTGTGTTGTGGTAATCTGGCCGGGTTAATGGTGTTTCTCGTTTTGAAGCCGTGACCGTGACTCCATTAGTTATACGTTGTTTACTGTTAGTAATATGGATAATTGCACGTACTGTTAAAATTACTTATTTCCGTTAGTTGAGCTCTTTTGTTTCTGAGCCGTGGCTCCTTCGCTTGCGGTGTGTAGGCGTATGCGCCCTCCGTACTATGTCGGGTTTGACTATGCTGTGTTTTGTGGACGTTTGGGGCCTCTGTACTTTCTCTGGTTTGACTGTGGGGCGGGACGCCGAAGCCTCTTCTGTTTGTGTTTTCTGTGAGTACTTATAAGATTGTCTTACTGTAATGTGATTCACATATGCTGTGGAGTCCGGATCTTTGGGGCTTCTGTACTATCTCGGGTTTTTGCTTGCGGTGCTTTCGAACCGCATTGTAGGCGCCTGCACCTTCCGTACTATGTCAGGTTTGACTATGCTGTGTAGTGTGGACGTGTGTCAGTCGAGCTCTTTCTTTTTGGAGCCGTGCCTGCTTTGCTTGCGGCATTTCAGACGTGCGTTGTAGGCGCCTGCGTTCATTGATTCTATCCAGGCGGGCTCGTGGTATTACTGTAATGTGCTTAACATTGTATTACTGTAATGTGATTCACATATGTTGTGGAGTCCGGATCTGTGGGGTTTCTGTACTATCTCGTGTTTATGCTTGCGGTGTGTTAGAAGCGCATGGACCATGCTGTGTAGTGTGGACGTTTAGTTCAGAAGCGCGTTGTAGGCACCTGCGACTTTCGTACTTTCCCATGCCTTCCGTACTATCTTTGTGGACCTGTGGGGCCTCCGTAGCCTCTTCCGTTTGACTCTGGAGTGCAGAGCAGTATCCTCTTTTTTGTGTGGCTGTGTTGTTAGTCGTTAGCTATGGACGCGTTGTTGCTTCATTTCTTATTTACGTTAGTTGGGCTCTTACGTTTTTGAGCCATGACTCCTTCATTCGCGGTGGATCAGACATCGCTTGCGGTTTATGAGACGCACGCTGTAGGCGCCTACACATTATGTCTCCTGCGTCCATCGCTGTGTACCTGGGTCCGTGCCTTCCGGTTTACCATTCGCTCAATCAACCATAACAGCTTTGAACACTTAAAAGATGTAGATGCAGTTCCCACATAACTGTTTTATCCTAGATTAGGTCTCCCATGCAGCACTGCTTATTCAAAGATAAGGAGTTCCAATTATTTTTTAGTTATCGCTTTTCCAGGTAAAAATAAAATATTAATGAAATTCTAAAAGCATGCACTTGGCCACACCAAAATTATCAGGTATTATTGGCATAAGCCCTCTTTGGACGGTATTAGTATGACACTAGTTGGGTGGGAAAAATAATTTTTAAATCGGAGGACCTCTGTACTTTTAGTTCTGTCCAAATTGCTCATGTCAGTAACTTTTTACAGATTGCACATTCACGCCTCAGTAAAAATTACTGAGATTTCTACCTTCTGTAAAAATTCGTTAAAAATACAATTTGACATCTCAATAAAATTCTACCATTTTAACAATTCAAGTGGGACTAAAGTTACAGAGGTCCTATGGTAATAATTATTTCATCCAGTGCCTGAAGTAGGAGTAAGAACTGTTGGTGTACTTTTTTCTGGGCACATTGAAAAACTGGGGGTGTTATATCCTCATGAAGCTCTGTCAGCACAATGATATACACAATTTGCATAGAAAAGTGAGTGGTGCGGGGCCATCCCTTCTTGGAGGTGCGAACAGACACATTGTTCCTCTAAAATAGGGGGGCTAATATGGTATGAATTGATGGTACGCATCTAATAGCTAATGTGCACTGGGAAATTCTGATACAAAATAAAGCACTACCTGTAAATTATTGATTTGATATTACATCCTGGTATAAAAACTAATCCCATCTGAGAAGAGCTTAAAAATTAAAGAGGTCCTCTGGTAATTATTACTCTACCCCACCTCTTGGTGTAAAAACTAATCCTGTCTGAATAGGTCTTTTGCCTATTATTTCAGCAGTGTTTTTAGAGCTGGAAAAATTACCATCATTTCATTAATAATTTATTTTGTATAGACATCAGAATGCTACCATGCCCATGGTTATTTTTTAAGCTTAATTGCAGTTTACTTAAAATTGTACAAGTTTTCCCTCTAAATTAGTATTTTCTGTTAACTTGGTATAATTTGTACATGTGTTTTCCAGTCATTAAAAAAACTTTTAATATAAAGAACAACTTTGAAGACTGATTCACCTCTTGATCAACAAAACATTTCCAATATTCTTAATGAACAAGTTAAATATGCACCGATAATATTTTTTAATACTACTCAATGAAATGGTCAGTGGTCCAGGTTAGCTCCACCCTCCCCAGTGGCCTCCAGAAGCCTCTTCAACCTGTAACCGTTAACAGTCACGTACCACTATGAGCTGGGCAAATGAAAACACAAGCATTCAGCATGGGGTTGGTGTAAAACGTGTTAGTGCTTTTATTAAAACAAAACAGTGCAGCCTCCTTCATCCAATAAATAAATAATCCATAAAATCAGCGCCAAAGGTGGATTCAAATAAAGAATCCATTAACCCTTTAACCGCCAACTCCCTAAATATTCCCCACGCCAGGCGAAATCTGAACAATTTTCGTTTTTTTACTTTTTTACATTTTTTTTTACATTTTTTACATTTATTCAAGCAGTATTGACCACTAAATGTTGTGCAAGTTCTAGAAATGGGCAAACACATAATAAAACACAAAATGTACTTTTCTCAGGCTTCTGGATTTATTGTCTACTACAAAACGGTACAGTCAAAAGTAATTCAAAAGTCAAAAGTAGTTCAGTCTATCATAGTTTCATTCCCAGTATTTGAGTTTGCTGTGCCACAGGCCAAAGCAGGGAACTGCACAAAGTCCTGGATTGCTGGGACACTTTGAGCAGAATGTCTTGACGTCTCTACGCCGACCCTTCTTTGAACAGACACGACAGCGTTTTTCTGAAAGTCCAAAGTCCTTACATTCATCTGGCAACACTGCTGAAATACTACTCATAGGATCCTCTTTGCCAGTGTATACACGAAATCTATAAATGTAACCTGAATTCTCAGCTAAGCAAAACATGTTGATACCAAACCGTGCCCTTTTCAATGGTAGATACTGTCGAAATTGTAAGCGGCCCTTCCACAACAATAAACTTTCATCAACTGCAACTGACGGTCCTGGCATGTAGGGCAACTGAAATGCTTCAAATAAATGATCAATCAAAGGACTTGGCTTGAACAAGCGGTCGCGGTTTGGATCTTTCTTATCTGGCTCATTTCTGTTGTCATTCAAATGAAAGAATTTCAGCAGCAAAGAGAATCGGTTATGTGTCATGACAGCTGCAAAAATAGGTGTTGCATACATAGGATCTGTAGACCAGTACATCTCAATATCTGGTTTTCTGATTATTCCCATCAACATCAAAATCCCAATGAATTTTTTCATTTCGTTTTCATCAGTGTCAAACCAAGCACGAACACGGGAATGTGGAGGTAAATTGGGATTTTTCTCAATAAACTGTGCTGCATACAGATTTGTCTGATGAACAAAATGTCTGATCAAATCAGGTAACACAAACAGCTCATAAAACTGCTCAGCAGTGTAATTGTTTACATCAACAATAAAGCCACACGTTGCCTCAAACGGATGCAGAAAAGGTAGTTCACCTCGGGCAGCAGTCCAGCTGAGATGCTGGGGATACACCCACTCATCGCCGTCATCCGATGCATCTTCATTCACAGTATCATGCAGCGCACGTTGCTGCTCATCATTGTCACTAAAATCTTCTTCAGAACTGCTACAATCATGATCAGAACTGTCCAAAATCGCCTGCAAAGCCTCACTTGAAGTCAGTTTACGTTTCGCCATATTCACAGCTTTCACTTTCGAATCACATCACGTGATCGGCCAATACAAGCGCAGAGTTGTCGAAATACAACATAGTAATAATACCCACGCCAAACTGTCAGTTGTACTACGTGCCAGGCATTCACATAACCACAGGCAAATGTGCCGGATAATTCTGGCAGTATGGCGTTAGCAATAAAACAACGGTGCCGGATATATCCGGCAGAGGGCGGTTAAGGGGTTAAAACGAGCTTAAAATCAAATAGCAAATACATTCTTTTAAAACCATGAACCTTGGTGCTGCTTTCTAAAATCTGATGTCTCCCGGCTTTCCATCTTCTGGTTCTGCAGCATGAAGAGACATCCACCAGCTGATGCAGACAACCCTCTGATCCAGCTCAGGCCCCTGCTGCCAGTCTGTTTGCATGTACAGAGCGTTGCACCAACCTTTACTTCCTATAATTCCCACTGCCAGGGGAAGTCCTCCTGGAGTGGTTGGTCTCTCCTGCTCCCAGGCTGCTCAGCAGGAGCAATCCTCAGCACCCCTCTTGAGCGATGGCCACACACTCTTTCCCCAAACTCACTTTCCTATATGCCTGCTTCCCCTAAATTGCTGTAATGTTTTTAATTGAAAGATACATCCCTAAATGAACAAGTGAAAGTGTGGTGTGTACCAAAAAATGGTCATTCATGCTTTTACCAGACTTTAGCAAAGTTCAGGGACTTGAATATCTTGCAGTTACAGTATGTGAATTGAGGAGTACAATTAGGGCCAAATTATCAAAAGTGGAGTGCCCAGGGACTACAGACAATTTGAGGCCCTAACTACATAAAAAAATAGGAGTGAACATCAACTTCAATGTCTCAGCGACACACAGAGTAAAAGAAAATTAAGACTAAAGAGTTTTGGCTTTAAAATTAATGCCAAAAATCTGGAGAAAAACATATGGGCTTACTCTTTGTCATTATGATAAACTATTCTGTATCAAAGCTTATATCCTTAATTAGTCATTGCTGCACAAATAAATAACCAAGTAACCATCACAAACGTTTGAAAAGTCAACTATAGAATGCCACGGACAATTCCTACAAAGCAGAAAAATCAAATAATATGCATAATGGCCTATACACTAACATGGACAAATGCTTGCTTTTCAAAATTGTACCTTCCTGAATTTCTATGCAGCAAAATTCTTGATCAGATCTCCTGTGTCATTATGGATCCAAGCCTATTCTTCACTAGCCTGAACTTGGAGACAGATCATTGACCAATTGAAACTGTGGCCTGAAAAAGCCTGAACTAAAGCCTGAAAGCAAAATCTATATTTGAAAACATGCCCTGCAAGTTTGTTTATTTCCCCCCCTCTAATACACTGTAAAAACTCTTGAGCAGATGAAATGTCTTTAGTGCTTATGAATTGTCTGAACTGGAGAATTTGCTAATCATTGCGCCACCATGTTTCAAATAACAAAAGAGAGAGAACGGTAACCACAAACAAAATTAAACAAATTACCACATATAAATGAACAAAATGGAACAAAATATCCATATATAGGTATGCCCAGAAAGGTATCCTCAGTATCACTTAAATCTGCAAAAAAAGATTACTAAAAAGCATACCGGTTGATGCCCCCAGAGAAAGTGCCTTGACAACATGTCCTACAGTCTGAATTCCACCGTCAGCAATGACTGGGACACCAAATCGTCGAGCATATTCTGCAACTTTGTACACAGCTGTGCCCTGTGGCCGACCACATGCCATAACTGGGGATAAAAAAAAGTATATATGCATACATTTGTGTAATCAACTTCATTTAAAGAAAAATATCATTATTGGAAGATTTGGGATATTTTATGGAGTTGGGCAACACTATTTTTTCAGGGGATACCTACTGACAGACATTTCTGTAGAATATAAATCAATACTCCCAATTAAGACCTTGACAAGCTTTTTTCTAAAATTAAAAACTAATTTCAATTTTGAACAAATTAAACATATTAGCTTTGCATTTATTTTTAAAACATAATGAAACAGAACAAACACATCTTTACAAAAATATTAAAAATACAATTTCAAACTCAATACTTTGTTGTACCCTTAGTATGTGGAATGAGTGTCTGATATGATGTAGAAATATGTTAAGACATGCATATTATATGTTATGTAAAGCTATTTAATCTAAGAATTAAGGGATAGTGCCACTGGAAGTGGCATACACTGGTTAATAAGAAGACAACTGTGTCTTAAGTAAGTTTTCCAGTTCAAAAAGGACTTTGTTTTTCATTCTTCCATTCATTTTGTCCAGCTGCATTTTCATAAAGAAAGTGTAAAGACTTACATTTTTGCCTTGTTTCTTAGCATACTATTTTTCCTACCAGTTCTGACAATAATGTCAATATGTTATTTTACATAGTTCCTGGGATGAGCAGAAAGCAGAGTTTGTACTTAATGAGAGGACAAAATGACTTGATAGTGTAATCTAGCACTGATTTATAGTCAAACATAAAGATAAGCCCTATGTGCCAATACAAAAAAATGTAAATAACAGTAACTTATCAGATCACAAAATAATTTTTTACTCAATTCGATTCAATCATTGTGCTCTTATTGTTTAACAATTTAAAAAACCTGCTTTTGTGTTTTGTCTTTGTGCCTAGAGTTTCACTTTCTTTATTATATAGTCCCATTGATAATTGACTTAACTAGAAAACAGTTAATACTGAATCAGAAGATATAAAAAATGTAATGTCAGAGTAAAACATCAGTACATTACAGGTAAAAATACTGAGATAATAAAGTACAAAGAACAATACTGTACATACACACAAAACAAAAACTAATGCATATCTACTCAGTTCATTTTTGGTGCAATATTCTGGAACAAAAAATGATAAAATGTTATAATTCTCATTACCTTCCTGAGTGATACATATAGAACCACAGCCCATTCCAACTCTTAGAGCATCTGCACCAGCATCAATTAAATTTTTAGCTTGAGCTGCTGTGACCACTGCATCAAAATGAAATAAAATGTGCACACTGTTTGAAAATTGTAAAATATGATCAGCTAAGAAAAAAACATTGTTGAACAGTAACATTTTAAATTTAGCACAATGTAATATTTATAATATGCAAAATAGTGGAATAGCCAACTCTAAACCAGTATGTCACTTCCAGACAAAACTATTAATAACAAAATCTGAAGTATGAATCTGCTAGAGAAGAAAATAATACACTACAATGAATAAGTTAACATTATGCTAACAAATACTGTATATCAATAGTGTGTTTCAGATTGCAAGTAACACAGGAAACTCACCATTCCCTCCAATAACTTGAAGTTCTGGATATTTTTGTTTGATATAATGTATCATATTAATCTGGTAAACTGAATTACCCTGTGATGAGTCCTAAAAAGACAGAACAAAGTCACGAAAAATAAAAGTGAATAGATAAATGTGCAAATATTACCTTTGCAAGTCACCAAAATGTTCATGAATTTTATGTCCAAAGAAACAAACAAATTATAGAGTAGTAAAGTTTTTAGTTTAGAATTACACAATAAACATTTGGATAATTAGAACTAATTGGAAGGAAACTGATTTAAAAGTGTGCCACAGATTTTACAAAGAAAAGCAAAAGAAAGACAAATTTAATGTAGCTCATAATAATGGGGAAAGCTGGACTTCACAATAGTGGGTGCTAATATAAAAGGAGCATTAGTATAAAACCATTAATCTGTGGCAACTAACAAAACTACAATAAATGTTGCAGACGCTTATTTTAAGCATTATTTGCATGTGAAATGTTCCTTTCTTTTATTATCATTGTGTAACTGCATTTCCGTCACAAAAATTTAGTTCTACAAACAGTGAGAAAAATAACAGCAGAAAACCTCAAAACTTCATGCAAATTCTTAAGATAATGTAAAAATCAGGCAGATCAGTGTTTTGTTTATTTTTTCTTCCAGTGATATAAAAGTGTCATATGAATTTTATGCACAGACTTTTCAGTCAACGTCTCCCTCAACAACATAAATATCTGTTTCCCCATTTCTGTTAAATAATCCTGCATTAAAAAGCTAACTAAAAAGATTTCAATATGCAATATAAGTCAACTCAGGCCCCCTTCTTCAGGCAAGATGTAATACAAAGACTAGAATTCCCTGTGTTTATATAGAAACTAGGACAGATACAGCATTGGAAAACCTTTAACACTAGAATTACGAGAGCCAAAGAAAAAACTCGTAAATTCACCCCACCTTAAATCCCTTCGCACCTCTCTGTCAGCGTCTTTTGTCTTCTAAATGTGTCGATAAGCCCAAACAGCAAGCAGCCTGCTATACCATCCCTCCCATCGCCTCAGAACGGGCAAGAAGTTCTCCCAGTTCCTGCCTTGATTATCTGGGAGTAAAGTGCTGGAGTTTTAGAGTGGAAATAATAGATCGTTATTTGAAACACATGTATTTTATGTGTGTTCCATTTCTACAATAATCTGTGTAAACACATTGTTAAAACAGAACCGTTTTTCATATTTTAGTAATAAATGACAAAATGTAGGCATAAACTATATAATGTGTGAAGCCTGAAGTCCAAAGATCAAATAAACACTTTCACAAAAGGTTCAAGGATGATACAACAGCTTCTGTGGCGTTGTGGTAAGAATTGCTGACTTGTAATCAAGAGTCCCCCAGTTCGATCCTGATTGCCTCCTATATTTACTGTTTTCAGTAGTGAGCTGCTCTTATTGTTAATATTATACAGTAAACACATATATTTAATTTGTGTCTGTAACAGCCGGTGTACATTTATAGGACTTGTAAAAGTTAATGTTTTTTTTTTCTCCCCCAACTTTTATTCTCTCAGTCAAGATCACGACACATACTACCATCCCCCAGGGATCTGACACTGTTAGTTTTTATTTGAAACTGGGAATAACTGTAGATGTGAGTGGTGTTTTGAGACAATGGGACTGGACATTCTCTGATCTGGATGGATAAAAGCTGACACAGTAACGCTGTTGAATCTGCCTTCTTCGTATCTCACCGTCACTCGATTTTTTTTTATTCAGTTTTATTGAGTGTTCCTGCTCATGCTCAATTTTTCCTTATGATTGTATGTGACATTTTGAAGAAATCACTTTATGACCTGAATAGTACCAATCAGAAAACATCATCGCAATAAAAGACAGCTTTTTTTTCAGTTTTATTCTCTCAGTCACGTTGATGCTCTCCCTCGCCCCCCAAACCCTACCCCCACTTCTGATCTGACTCTAACTAACAGCACCAATATAAATTCACACCCGATCTGATGAGGCGAGAGCTTATTCAGTGCGAGCAGAAGCACGCAGGTGGCCGGTTGCTTGTGCTATAACAAGCTTCACCTGGCAGCGATCAACGCACATGTACTGTGCAAGGCATGCACAGGGTCCACTGAGAAAAGAAGAGTGTTCATGGCTCACCTTGCAGAGGAACTTCGTCGTCGCTTCTTACAAGAAAAGGCAATGGATAAAACAAAAGAGGATGCAACATCGACAAGCTTCTGTTCCAAGACCGTCCCTTCCCCAGCCCCTTCAGTGTAATAGTAACACAGTACAGAGAAAGGTGTGTACATTGCAACAAGTACACATGTCGTAAACGCAGAAAGGACAGACCTTGAGTGTGTGGGTGTGAGAAATGTTAACATTTGAATCTGATGATCGCATTTAGCGTGGAACTGACCTCTCTGTACTATTCTTTTCTCTGCATGTCCTGGAGTACAAAAGAAACGGCACTGGTCACCAAAATGAGGAGACTGCATGGGCAAGATCGGGGGGAAAAAAAAAAAAAAAAAAAGCTGTCACTGATTACAAATAAATATTGCAAATAAATATGAATAATGTTGCATCCGTGCTGCAATGTTTTCTAACATCATGGACCATAACAAGAGAGAATAAAAATGTAAAAGTTAGCTTTTTTTTTTTCCAAGTCCTATAAATTTACACCGGCTGTTACAGTCACAAATCAAATGTATGTTTTTATTGTATAATATTAACAATAAGAGCAGCTCACTACTCAAAACGGTAAATTGGCGGGGGAGCTGGTTTCAAACTCACGACCTCTGGATTATAAGTCTGCAGTTCTAACAACAGCACCACGGAAGCTGTCATATTGTACCAGACCATAAGGTGCATACTAAATTAGCGTGAACAGGAACATTCAATAAAACTGAATATTGTGTCAGCTTTTATCCCTCCAGATCAGAGAACATCCAGTTCCATTGCCTCAAAAACACCACTCACATCTACAGTTATTCCCAGTTTCAAATAAAAACTAACAGCGTCAGATCCCTGGGGGTGGTAGTATGTACTTTAATCTTGACGGAGAGAATAAAAGTGGAAAAAAAAAAACAAAAACTAACTTTTACAAGTACTATAAATGTACACTGTCTGTAACAGATGCAAACCAAATGCATGTGTTTACTGTATAATATTAACAATAAGAGCAGCTCACTACCTAAAACGGCAAATATAGGAGGAAGTTGGAATCGAACTGGGGGACTCTTAATTACAAGTCAGCAAATCTTACCGCTATGCCACAGAAGCTGTTCTCTTATCCTTGAACCTATTGTGAAAGTGTTTATTTGATCTTTGGACTTCAGGCCTCACACATTATATAGTTTATACCAACAATTTTGTCATTTATTACTAAAATATGAAAAATGTTTCTGTTTTAACAATGTGTTTACACAGATTACTGTAGAAACGGAACATACATTAAATGCATGTGTTCCAAATAACAATCTATTATTTCCACTCTAAAACTCCAGCACTTCACTCCCAGATAATCAAGGCATGAGCTGGGAGAACTTTGTGCATGTTCTGTGGCAGTGGGGGTTGGAATAGTAGGCTTTTGTCTTTATCAGCACATTTATAGGACAAAAGACACTGACGGAGAGGTGCGATGGGATTTAAGGTGGGCTGGATCTACGAGTTTTTTCATTGGCTCTGGTAATTCTAGTGTTAAGTGCACAGGTGAGGTGTCATCCGCATCCGTAATTCGTGCCAGGAGCTGCTAATTGCCACATCTGATCCACGTCCCCATAATAAACAGAAGCACAAGGCGGCTAGGGGAAAGAAGAAAAAAAAAAAGAAAGAAAAGGAAAAATGAACAGAGGTTGCAGGAGAAGGCGGCAGGAAGCGGGGAGAGGAAAGCCGGTGCAAGAGAGCGAGAACGAGCGAATGCAGAGAGCTGAGCAGTGAGCCCTAGTGGGGTGTTTGGCCGACACCTAGGGCATTTGGTAGTGGTCGCTCCTGCTGAGCATGTAGTTGAGGAGCAGGAGTAACCGGAAGAACGATGGCTCGCCCCGGAACATATCGGGAGTCGGGAGGCTTGGGAGGTGGATTCTCCAGCGTGAGCGTCCTGGTCGCTGGGGAACCCAAGTCTCGGTCTGGGGAGAGCAGAACCGAAGCCAGGGATCAGAAAGCCTCCAGACCAGCAGGCAGAGCAGGTCAGCTGCAGCTAGGGTGACTCCCCTGGTGCATCGCTTGGATGGGAGAAGCAGGGGAGTCGCCAGTAAAAGAAGAATGCACCGGGCTTTACTTTTAAAAAAAAAAAAAAAAAAAATTTGTTTTAACCTGTTTTTTTAGTTTTTTTTCAAATGGATTTTAACCTTCACCAGTTCACTTGTTTTATGGATTATTTATTTAATAACTTATTTTGATACACTGCACTTATTTATTTGAACACTTTGACTTTGTTTTTGTTTGTTGATTTTTAAATAAATGCACTTTTTGCACCATCCCCTTGCTTTGTTGTGCCTCACTGCCAAGCTCATCAGTGACATTACCGACGGTGTTGGGTTCAAGAGCTCCCAGAAGCAAGATGCATGGAGTGAACCCGCATCATCACAACAATAACCAAGGAAGTATGAGAACCTTTTTAATATTATACCGAACACTAAGTAATATAATCTGTCATATTATTATTATTATTACTTTAAACCTCATTTGTTACCATTGGTTAATAACTTTTATATAAAGGAACTCTATTACAAGTGTATTAATAATATTGAACCATCAGCAAACTCAAATATTACATTTTGTACTTTAGTTTAATATTATGTTCCGTATTGCTTGTTAACTCAATAGATTCCCATTAAAAACTCAAACCCATTTTACAGATTTTTTGTAAGCTGCTTTGAATAAGGGCATCTCCTATCTAATAACAAATTTGAAGGAAATACACATTTAGTACATTTAATATGAGGGATTTTATCTTGGTTTCTTATGTGTATTACAGGTAGAAAGTGGCAATATGCTTCACCTTGTGTTGGTGCTTTAATATACAGTGTTAAAAAAACAGTCACTGATTACTTCTAACAACTCCTGCTCTTGTGCTCTGCTATTTGTAAGGTTATCCCAGTTAATATTCAAGTGAAGTCTCCCATGACTATAATATCCCCCTGCAAACTTGCCTTTTTAATATTACTAAAAAGATGTGCATTGAAATTATGGTCTGCATTGGGCGGTCTATAATGCACTCTTAAGATAACAACCCTTTCTCTAATGCTTTCCAGAAGCCACATGTCCTCACTAAGATGGGGCTCATCATCCAACTGAATAGGACTTGCATTTTTAAAAAAGAAATCTGTTGTATTGATACTGAATATAATACTAACGCAGGAGATACTTTTTGTCTAAGAAACTACTTTTTATTGCACTAAAACAATCATAAAAAGTGCCATGCAAAAGTGTCTTAAATTCTCGAATTTAATTTTCTCTTGGTTATTTAGTAAAACTAGTTCAAGGCACTTGTATTCCACCATCCCTGAAGTAAATAATTTTATATAGAATATGGTTGATATCCCAGCTTTTAGAGCTAGATGTTTCAACACCATATTTACAGTCTTAGAAGGTTATATTTGAGGCAAACTGTTCAATCAAAAACAATTTTACCTCAAAAACTGACCTTTCATGAAAACATTTTTTGGTACATGCAAGTTTGACATTTGGCTAAATGTATGTTGATAAACATTTTCAAAACAGTACAACTTTTATATCACTGGGAAAAGGAACTTTAATTATTTTGAAATATAACTGAAAGTTAACCCTAGATAAAACACTTCCTAAATCTAAGCAAAACATTTTCTAGCACAACTACAATTAAAACTGTACACACTTGACTCAGACTATTCAAAACCTATGATGACCCTACTTGTGAAGTATTTTGTCAGGCATCTCCTTCACTTTATCAAATTTTCAGGGAACGTGCCCAGCTCACAAATTATTTATATTAAGTCTTTGCTTATATATTTGACAGTGTTGAGTTCACAATAATTTCAACAACTCTAACGTCTCTATTTGGACCTGATAGTACATTACCACTTACTAAAAAACCTATTGTGATAACCTACAAAACTCATTATCTTATCTTGGTGAAGTTCTTACCCAGCTATCAACCAGAACAAGGGGGAAAAGTATGTTCTGTTTTGTTTTTTTTTTAAATTAGAAAAAATTTCAATTCACTTTATAACGAAAAGTTCAAAAACTTCATAATCTGGCAGGCATTTATTAATCTATCCTCAGTTAATTGCACATGCTCAACCACTGCTAACCTTACCCTAGGGTATTTTGGTATATTTCAGTAATTATTTCATAGTGTATTTTTTTTAAGCTCTCATGGTGGAAAGTAGAGTTACATGATATGATCTGAATATGATAAGGAACTCAATTTTTAGGTAATTGAAAAATTTTCACTCTAAATTCTTAAAATCCAACACAAAATGATAAAAGTAGTCAAGCCGAATAGGTTTCAAAAAGAGGCAGTGTGGATCTCACTTCCCGTGTTTAAATCTCAAACCTGATCATTCAAACGACATACATAATAGGTTAACTGGTTATTAAAAACTGACTTGTTACTGTAGATATCCACATGAGTGTGTACTGTGATGGATTAGCATGCCCCTATATCCTTCCATCATATCATGACACATAACTGGATTAAGGGAGTATTGAGAACATTACCCATTTTTTATGACAGTAATCACATATTCTTTCTCCTTCTGTTATACTAGGTTAAAGGACAACTTTAAAATGGCTAAAACACAATTTTTGATAAGTTAACAGAGTCAGGCTTGAATTTTGAGGCATTTCTACTTGATATCATGTCTTGAAAAGGATGAGGACTAAAACTTTTATATTTATATTTAATATAGCATTCCATAACTGTATTAAAACAAAAAAAATGAAGTATGCCGAGAACAGCAATTACTGATATTTTAAGTATGTTTAAATCCAGTTAGGAAATTTCTAGACTGTGATTTTCTTATCAGTTTACAGTTAAATTTTAGGAAATTTCTAGACTGACTTTCATATCAACTTACAGTTGGATTTGTAAAAATAATATATTTCACATGGTAGTCTGACTTCCTTCCCACCTTCACCCTGATATCCCCTTCATCAAGGTACAATGACAAATTAAAACAGAATGGTCAACCAAATATTTTGTTCTTATGTACTCACTAGAACTATCACATCAACTCCAGCCTGCATCAGCAAGTCAAGTCTGTATTTATCATCTTCTCGAGTGCCAATAGCTGCCCCACACAAAAGTTGTTTCCGAGAGTCTTTGGATGCCAAAGGATAATCACGGTTCTTCTTTAGGTCAGTCCGAGCAATTATTGAAATTAATTCATCACTATCATTTACAATTGGAAGTTTTCCTAAAAAGAATGATAAAAACTACATAAGAGATCAAATAAGAAATATTCGCCATATTCAGCTTTGCAGCATGAATTCTAGTTTGCATAAATATAACTGCTTGCAATCTCCCCCATTTTCCTTTTAGGAATCCCAAATCCCTCATACAGTTCGGACTGAACCAGTTCATGGTAAGACAATCTGTTATCAATCAAAGCAGAAAAGCAGCTGTTATGATTATGCTAAAATTACAAAAACACCACTAAAAGCTGGGAATGTTTTACAAATAATAAGAAGTAAAAAAATCTACAGTATATAAAAATAACAGTTTTCATGAGAATCACATTTACCTGCATGCCTACATGCATTACAGTCATTATGCATCAATTCTGAATATCAAGAGAAGTTTTACTCTTCCACGCTAAGATGATGCCTAATACCCCACCAATCCTCTTTTTCAAAACATAAGACAAACCCTTCAATTTTCTGTAAACACACAGTTTATTTTTCCATTTAGTAATAAGCTTTGAAGTTCAAATAAAATGAGTGCAAAACTTTGTATGAGGTGTCAGTAGTTTTTAATCTCTTGTATGAACAATATATAATGAAGTGTTAAAAAAAGTGTGCCAGAAGAAAATGCAGACAAAACATTAACAGCAAAAATTTAGCAGTCTGGGCATTCATTAGAATCCCGAGAATGTCCTACCCTATAAAGTTTCTTAATTAAACTCATAATTAAACAACACTGCAAGCTACCATGAAAGTAGTCAGTGTTGTCAAATGGAAATCTTTTATATGTGGAGAATGACACGTTTATATGCTTGATTTTTGGATCAAGAGTCATCTGAAATGGTGATGAAGTAAGGCTCAAATACTCTCTGTAATGCAAAAATATCAAATAATAAATTTATCTTTAATGTTTTGCAAAGTGCAGAGATTTGCACAAAGAAAAAAACACACCTAATTAAGACCAAATGTGGGAGGTCAGAGATCAACAGAATTACTGTGAGGTTTAAAGTTAAATGACAGATGGATATATTGATTTCAGCATTGTAAAAATTGTGTGCTGTTTTGTATTATTTCTTATGGGTCAGCATTTCAACTGTATTAGATTCATTCTTATTTTTCTAATTGTGGTGGCTTGTTCTGTGTGTTGTGAGTATTTTGCTGCATATAAATGTATTTTGCAGTATCATGTTTGTTCTCTCGTTAGTACGGTGTGTGTATACAAATTAAACTTCATTACTCGCAATCACACTAGCTTAAACCAATGAACAGAAATAACCGCAATATTTATAGGACACATTTCCTGCAAATAAATAAAGAAAATATTTGAAGCATACTTACTGCACAGTTCTAAGTGGAAATTACAAACACAAACATGCTATCAAGCCAGCATAAAATACAGAATGATGATGAACAATAACATGCTGTGAAAAATGTCATCGTCATTAATAAAAGTATGAATTCAATATACATTAGGTTTATTATTCTGCAATCTATGAAATTTTGGATTGTGCGTTGTTTTGGCTGAAATATACATTTATACCAGTTAAAGGCTAAGTAGCACTAGCTTATCATTTTGAGGAGGAATTCATTATATGATTTAATAAGTTGTGTTCTCCTCCTTAATTTTACTTGTAATTAAGTTTGAATCTTTCACTCGTGTGCCATTAAGATCACAATTCCAAGCAATAATCAGTGTTACTACAGGCCTTACATTATTACTAAAATACCTCTAATGCCTGATGTCTTGTTGCTAATCACCTGGCTAGGATAGGCAATGGGATCATTGGTCCATGTGCTCCAAAATCCTACAAAGGTGAACACAGTCAATAGTGGATATAATTTGAATGAAAAAGGCACAGAGCGGAAGAAGCTGCATGACTAGGTAAGAATGAATGACAGAAAAGAACCAGCCAAAGCAGACAGCAGGACAAGCAGGACTCTCTAAAAGAAACAGAAGGCTTTTCCTCTGAAGAGTCAATTTCCTCTGAAGAGTCAATTTTCACCTTTCCCATTCTTATGTACTGTGAAGGATTGCCAGCGGAATTTAATAGCAAGGCAAAAATACTAATAGCAAGGCAAAAATACAACCCTTGCAAAGTATTTCAATGAGTGTATTTTAACCCCTTCTACCTCAAAGAGAAAACTATGCACTAATCACGTTAGCATGAAGAAAGTGGCTCTTGATCCAGATATATTATTATAACACCAACATGATGAAGTCCATTACAAAGACTCACATCTGACCAGAAACCTCTATAGCTTAATTTCTTACCCTTCTTGCTTCGTTGAAGAATTTCATTTGCTTCTTTAAGTGTTACCCCAGCAGGAGCAACAACCAAATCTTCACGCTTTGTCATAACCTGCAAATGAACAAAAATCAAGCGCTTAGATGATTTAAAGATGTACTGTTTCCTTTAAATTATGGTAGGTCTAGATGTATTTCCATATTAAAAATACAAAAGAAAATTAAAGACAATATTTCAGTTGCATAGACTTGTAATTCTGCATAGAGCAGGTCATCTACAAAAAAAATTATGCTTTATCCAGTGATATATTAATTCTAGAAATAAAAGATACTAAAACAGGACTAAAGCTCCCATGGTGATAAAATTCTTTAGAGTAATTCTGAGGATATTATACAAGTACTGACCTTTTTGTTCAAAAATGAGTGTATAACATGTGAAACAAATGCAGATACTCTATACACCATGGTTTTAACAAGAAAGTAATGTGTACAAGTATGGACCACATGTAACTGTTCTGACTGCAATAAATGGTTCACAGTGAAAATTCCTCTAACTAAGCAGGTGAAGTTACATAAGCTCAAACAGTGACATAGAAGAACATCTAATTCTGTGGTTTACTAGATGCAGTGAAATGTGTTAGAGCTTACACTTGAGAAACAAAATATCAATTTATCTCCTGGCCTTGTAAACAAAGGCAAAACAAATGAAAATGCCCATCTTCAATGAAAAGATCATCCCTTCCCTCGAAAATGGTTAAATCACTACATTTTTTTTTTTTTTTTTTAAATACTGTATCAAGTTAGGAAATCTGTACATAAAATTAATACTATTTTTGCCTGTTTACCTTGTAAGGTACTAAACTTTTCATCTACAGGATGTGTATATGTTACAATATTTGAGGATTTTTCCTCAAATACAACCCTTTCTGTTTCAATATTGAGTCACTATAAAAATGCAGATCTCCTTTAAAAATAGTATTAGAGATGCTTTTAGTTGATGTTCACTGTCACTTGAACCAGTAACCTAGAGATATCACAAAAACTGATACTTCATTACTAATTCGATACCAAAGTTCCAAAAACATAATGGTACCAGCTATTTTACAGTATTGGCAGTACTAAGAAAGTCAGTACTGCACTCCTGCGTGACTGCAAGTAGACAATAATAATAATACATTAGAAAAAAGTGAGTAAAACTACATAAAAATGGCTCACAGTGGTGATGCGATATCAAAACATATCAAAAAGAACAATAGTAGAGCTCATGTCTGGAAATGCATTGTGCTTGCATAGGACAATTTAAGCACGCGAGTGCAGGAATAGTACTTGTTATAAATAAATAAAAGCAAAACATACACATACAGACTGGTGTTGCTGCCACTTTTACACCATTACGGAATTAGTTCAGAAACTGATTTGTGCATGTTTTGAAAGTGAAGTAACCAATCAAATGAGGTTTAACTGTTCGACTTGTATTGTCATGCATTTGTACTAGGACATGAAACGACAATGAGATTCATCATTTCTAATAGTGTCTGAAACAGTACCGGTAAATGTGTGGAGGCTGTGTATTCATTCTCTGATTGTAATAAGCCCTCCTACAAATGTCCATCATTCCAAGCATCTGTCTAGTTTGCATGCAGTTCAATGTCAGATTGAGGAGGGGGAAATAACATGCATCCACAGTTACGCATGGAGGACTAGCAGCACTAACAACACTTGCAGCAGGGTAAACATTGAGGCAAGACTCAAAAGAAGTGCCTTTTGGATTGTGTACACTGGAGATGGCATGATTTGCTTAATTTTTTAACACCAAAAAGTTTTATTTTAAAGTTTATTTAGTGTTTCAATGCTTCAATGGACAAATGACATTTTTGTATTAATGCAACATGTTCCGTGTTAACTGAGATACGTAATCACCAAAACATGCAGTTAGTGGGAAAAATAAAATAGCATAGTTCATTGCTAAATTCTAACCTGAAAACACTTAATTTGTGTAATTCATTTGGGTTTTCTGCAGGCAAGCTACTGTTCATTAGTAACACTTTTAAGTGAAAGTACATATCATATTTAACTGGTACACTGAAGAATGTAATGCTGCCTCACAGTTACATATTTTTTTAGTACAGGTTACAACAGCTCAGACAATTTTCAAATCCTTTATTTTCACACTGGCATAAGAAATAATAAAATGTGATCACTCACATAAGAAACCTTGGAAACATCAAGTTCTCAAATAAAAAATTCATAAAAGACTCACATGTTTGATTTCACACATGAAGCTTTAAAGTTGGGACAAATGTTTAAAAGATAAAAAGAGGAGGGTCAAATTTAAAATTAAATTTAATTCATAGTTCAAATGTCAGAAACTCATGGTACTTTGACTCATCTGTTAATCATTATTCTTTAGAAATATTTAAACAGCTAATGATGCAAATACAAAATCTTACAATTGCAAATATTACACACTTCACAGAGTGATTCATTGACAAACCAGTCTTTAAAAGCATGTCATTTTAAAAACAGAAATGGAAATATTCTGAATTATCTTGGAATTCACTTATTCAATAGTGCTTGTATAATAATGTTTGAATTTTTATATTTGGTGAGGGTTTTAAGCAATATTCTTCAGTTACTGGACGAAATTGGAATAAATTTAGAATGTGCACATGCCAAGATAAATCTGCTAGTTATCACATTTAGAGGATCCCTATCTCTGCTACATATTAAAGTTCAATCCTTGCATTTTGATATTTATGAATGCCAATACTTGTTTACTTAAATAACAGTTGTGTAACTGCTTGATAGATATACTAGTTTTAAAGCTGCTGTTACTGTTAGTATTTGTATAATCAATATTGCATTACAGAAGAAGGTACAATATTGTTCACATCAGTAATGGAGGTACTTTAATAAACAGCCATTAAATGTGATTTCTGTTTTTGCCATGGTATTGAGTAATGTAACATTTCACTAGTACTGGTTTCAAATACAGAAATTCTGGTATCATTTCATCACTACCAGTACCTAATAATAAGAAATTTACAAAGAGGACAGATTAAAAACAAGTAAAACAAAAACAGTTTTTGTAAACGGTTATGTTAACACGAAGAGCATGTGTGTTAAATCTAGGATGGGGTTACATCAAATCAGTTTGACTTCTGGTCTAAACGAGTAATTCAATAATAAGTGACTAACAGGCTGTGAAACCACTGTCCAGTGCCAAGCAAGTGAAAGAATGTATTACTGTATTCAACCTAGAGTTTCTGTTAAAGGTAGATAATTACAAGAATGGAGAAATAATTAGAGAGGTTTTGGTATAAGTCAAACTACGTACAATGAATTCTAAACAGTTCAGGCGAAATAATTTGCGCATACACCAAATTTCTTTCAAGTGTTAATAACAATACAAACTACACGTTTTCCCCTATGTGGGGCTTTTAGAACCTTACATCCAGACACATACACACATCTAGGTAATGTTTTTGTGGTAGCACTTTATTTCTAAGCCGACTCCCACAATATAAAAGTACCTTTTACTTTCGAGAAAATGTCAGAACAAAAGGGCTTTCCGTACTGTAATACCACATAGCCCTCGATCCATAGCTGCACTAAAAAGAATGAGTGCGTTTCCTCATCCCCTCGAGGCACAACATAACATGTGATAGATGGAATTAAAGCAGATAACTTTCTGGCAATGGATCTGAAATGTGCCTCTTTGTTACAATATAACTCCAGTAATATAAAGAATTGTATTTGTGTGCCTTGCTTAGTGACATAGACAGTCTTTTACTTTATTCCAAACACTGTGCTTTCACTATCCATCCATTATCCAACCCGCTATGCCCTAACTACAGGGTCACGGGGGTCAACACAGAGCGCAAGGCAGGAAACAAACCCCAGGCAGGGCACCAGCCCACCACAGGGGGCGCGCGCACACACACACACATACCAAGCACACACTAGGGACAATTTAGAATTGCCAAAGCACCTAACCTGCATGTCTTTGGGCTGTGCTTTCACTATACATTAATGAAAAAACTTCTATCAAAGTCAGCCTCTAACATTTTGTCTCACTAGCTACATTAAGAAGATTTAGAGCCAAGTTACCACAGTAACCTACAAGCCTCTCCTTTACTGTTTAAAACAAGAACAGCATTACTAAACAGGTTATCCCAAGCTTTCTATTTCTGGTAAGATTAATATGTTTAACTTTATATAATACTATAATATAAAATATACCATTACAAGCTTTACAAGAACAGAGATATAATACAACAGTGTATATTTCTCAGATAGAGCACAAGCAAGTTAAAGGTTAAGTTAGGTATTTTTCAAGTTGAAGTTATTTCTTCACAATAATGGTATATATTAATTTGGCACATAAAAATAATGCTATAAACTGAAGCATTTTTAATGAAGTTTAAAAATTCATGTACCTTACAATAGGGCCACAAGATAACACTGGGTAAATTATGAAAAAAGGCCTAAACCAACCAAATGCGTCCACTTTGAAGCAGCAAAGGTTTCAATTTAGGAAGGCGTGCCTTCTACATTAATGAAGCATCCTTATAATCATGGAAGATAACTACAAACAATTATTTTATCACTTATTCTTGGAACTAATTTCTTAACATAAGTATACACTTCCTGTCCGCTCGTTGGTGAAGTTTAGAAGTAAATAATGAAGTTCATAAGAGACAAAACCAAACACGTGTCTGAAGCTACAATTTTGACTTTTGAGAAAATGGTTTGAAAATGTACCAATCCAGGATGTGAATATAAATTTATAAAACATATTGTTTAAAGTTTTGAACATCTTCCTTATGGCAAGTAACCATGGTATTTTACAGTTATAGATTGTAGCACTTAGGGTGGATGAAAGAAATACTGAAAGCAGACCTGTGAGTTTGTACTTATCATTTCTCTGTGGACGAGTACTTGCAGTCAAAGAGTGAAAAAAGTGTTCCTGATTACACATTATTGAAGCCAACTGCTGTGCCAAAAATATTTCAGGTTAATCATTTCACTGCAGCTGCAAGTGATGTGGGTTGAAATGTAGAGCTATAGAATAATAACAATGGCAATGTGTTTTACTATGAAACGGAATACTGAACAGATGATTTGCTTCTTCATTGATCTAGTTTGAATCATTTGTTGTTGTTATTTACATGGACAGCAACCAGGCAATCTCCATACTGTCACTCTGGTCTCTTGGGCTCTCAATGCCAAGTAAGTTACACTGTGAAAAATAATATCAATAAGCAAACTCACTTTAATAAGAGCTGCCAATCTGGCCCTTTAAGTTTTGATTGCTTCTTCCAGTTTAATTTTGGAGAATGGAAAAATGTCCCCAGAACTCCATGATTAACAGCATATATTACAGTCACACATAACAAAGTGCATTTAAGTTTTAACTTTTAAGCAGCATGTCCCACAACCTGCAACAGGTTTCTGGGTGGTTATAGCTTCTAGTTTTGCACATGCGCACCACCAATCGCCACTTGTCTATTGCACCACCATACCTTCCATTTACACATTTTGCTCTTTTTGCCTCTCCAATGCTGTTCTCCGTTATCTTTTGTCTTCAAACTATTGGAGTTCCTCATCAATTTATACTAGCTTGCACAAATATGTTTTAGCAAGAACACTAAATGCATTTTCATCTTTATAGTTGAGACAGTTTGCTGCTTTAAAAGCACAGCCTAATGTCTACATCCTGAAAAAAACACCCAGAAAGCAGAACATTCTCAAAAAGAAAGTGTTGTGTGTGTGTGTGGCACTCACAACACAACCTAGAGGAAAATGTTTTTTGGGGTTGGTGAAAGGTTATCATGGAACTAGAGAAATTTGCCAAAATGAGATGCAGAGCTGGTTTTCTTTTATTTTTTAGTTTTGTTTATTTTTGCAATTTCTTTCTAAAGCAACGTGGATACATTTAAAATATTTCTACAAGACGCAGATTAAATATTTGATAACATTTTTTCCTTAAAAAAAATGGATGTATTTGGTAAGTTTGGGCCGTTTTTCCCACATTTGGACCTGGATTACCTTAAGCCCTATTAAAAAAACAAACAAAAAAAAAAACACTTCCCTTTAGAACACAATTTTATGTGGCAAATTAATGAGTACAACGATTGTGAAGAAACAACTTTGACTTGAAAAGTACTTAAGTTATCCTTTAAGCTATTTTATTAGGTCACACAGTGAAGTTGAAACCAGGACTAAATCAGCATACTTTTTGATTTAAGGTTCACACTGTTTTATATGTCTGCACCAGTCTGATGCAGTGAATACAGCTGCACCGTGCACACTACTTGATGTACCAACACAAATACCTTGGAATTAACACTTATCGTTGACAGACACCTGAGGAATTAAGGCTGCCCTTTATAGCTAATATCTCAGTAATATTCAGTTGGAGGAAAAACAGGTAAATATGTTCTACTGATTGCACCATATACCTTTGGTTCAATGTGTGGCATAAAACTGTGCTATGCAATCTTGTTTGCTTCTGCAACATTTGATACGACTTGATGTACTTGAAACATTGTTTTCACATGAATCGCTGTGCAAACTGCATAAACACATTGGCATACAATGGTATCTCTCCTATAACTCTATACTCTGTGAAAGTGGCTAATTTATACAAATTTGGGTTGGAACTTCTGCTTGGTGGTTAATTAATATTGTTCTACTCAATTACACAGCATTTGAAATTTTTTAACATTATAAAATGTTGCAGTGACAGGCTTTTAATAATATTACTATCAACTAAACCCTTTCCCATACACATGGGCTTAGGTTGCTTTAAAAAGACAGTGTCTCATAGGTGGATTACTTAAGCAATTGTTTCATTCTTGGCACTGATGTCTTTAGATATTTTTTACTTTTATTTGTTAAATGTGATAGTTAGGCACAACATGAGAAGTATTAGAGACTGGACAATATTAATCACTTGTCTGTATACCCTATCCATATAGTTTTTGTCACCCGAATATTCAGGGAGGCCAAAGGTTCACATTGTACAGCACTCCTCACTTCTACTTCAGTAGGTACCATTTAGTTAAAAGATTCAGAGGCCCTCTGAAAAAGGCTAATACAAAAGACAAACAAAACATTGAATTTGAGAATGATGGTCATTGTCACTAACCTTGGACTTTTTGGGATAACAGCTCGATCATCAGGTGTGAAAAAATAAACTTATATACTATTAACAGTATATAATGAATACACAAACAGGAAAAAAATTACCTTGTATACACATTATAAATTATCAGCAATGTACATTCCATCTTGTGACTTAAGGAGCATTTGGACCTTAGATAATTTCTACATTTTTCTGAAGAGAGGAAAGCTCTTTTATTGATGTAAGCAATTAATTGATTAGTCAGTATATTTGACAAAAGAATAAGATTCCTGTGTACTACTGTATAAAAACAGCCTCTCTAATTCTCTTACCCAGAATGCTTACAATAACGAGCCGTGCTCTATACTACCATTAAACAAAACCCTCTCGAACCTTCACTGTTCAGTCTAAATTCTTCCACATTTAACAACAGAGAATATAATAAAGATTAACCAGCTATATCTGTAAAAATACTAGAATACTGAAGTAACTGCATACCTCATTCAGTGAAGTGTCATAATCTTTCTCGGTCAAAAAATCAATATCACGTGAAGTGACAATCCCTACAAGCTTGCTACCCATTTTCCCAGTCTCTGTTATTGGAATTCCAGAAAACCCATGTCGAATTTTGGCTTCAAAGACATCTCCCACAGTGTGGCGTGGACTCATTACCACAGGATCAGTAATAAACCCTTGTTCAAATTTCTGTAACAAAAAAAAATGTAAAAAATATACACATTAAATGTCAGAGCATAATACACTGAACTATATGTAGCTTTTTAGGCTGCTTCTTCTCAAGAACCATTTTACTGCAATGAAACATTTTCTTTGCTGCAAATATACATTTAAAAATATTCAAATGTTTTTAACCTACAAAATTAATAACCTCCAAATTGTAATTTGCTAAATGAATCAGGAAAGTGGTACATTGTTATTCTTTCAGACAACAATCAGCTACACTTACCTTAACTTTACGAACTTCATTAGCCTGAAACTCTGGAGTACAATTGTGATGAATGATTCCAATGCCCCCCATTAGCTAGAAGAAAAATGATTACATACATTATAATTTCAGTCATGTAATGTGCTAAAAACAAATGGCATCTTGTTTTGATTTAGCCTGATTTGTCATTTTTATTTCCTATATGCAGGTAAATTACTAATTGGAGCTTTTCAGCTCATACATTAACAGCTAAAAATGCACTTTTAAAGAACAGGATAATCAACTGCTTTGGGTTTAATACATTGTCAGTTTTTTATTTTAAATGTGTATGTATATCCAATAATTTTTTGCCTCTTAGAAGAGTACAAGCTAAATCAGCTCTAAATTCAATAGCAAATACAAACACAAGAATATGAAATTCTCAAGAGTTTAACAGAAACATGAATAGACCAGTAATGGCTCACTGCATGATAATCAGCGTCTCTTCGTCAGAGAGTGTCTTCTCTTCTTTCGTCAGCATCTTTTAACGTTAAAACTGATCAAGTCAGTTTTTGTGTTGCAATTACTTAGTACGTTTTCCTTAATTTTTCACTTAAGCTAGCACTCAAGTCTTCAATCTGCCTGAAGAACGAAGAGGTAGGGGAAGTAACAGCATAGGTGTTAGGGATGAGGAAAGCGCAAGTACGCATGCACCGCACAGCCTTCCTGCTGCCCGCTGCCAACAGTTGATTCTACAATAAAATAAAATATAAACAAAGAGTAATAATTTGAAAACTCTTCGCTTTTAATATAAAGCTGTAGTGCAGAGTTTCAGCGGAGTATATATGTGTACAAAATTTCAGGCTACAGGTTATTTGATTTTTGACCTTTACCTTCCTGGGTTGACCTTAGACTTTGGAGGTCAATCATCACCCCGAAAGCAGACAGTAGAGGTCACGTAGTATATGTGTACCAAATTTCAGGTCAATAGGTCAAATGGTTTGCGAGCTACAGGTGATTTAAAATCATGGACAGCACACTTAGGGAACATTGGTGATTTAAAATGAAGCTATATGTGTGATTAGCAGTGCCTTTTTTGTTGACAAAAAGGTGGTGGTATGCATATGTTGCGTTTGGATCAAGTTTAAAGATACTGTGAAAGTATATAGAGGCTGAGAGTCCTAGCGCTACATGCTTTGTTAATTTGGTAAAAAAAAACAAAACAAAAAAAAAAACATAACATTTAAAATTTGACATTGATATTAACTAATAATAAGAACTCCACATTTATATAGCGCTTTACTCACTATTCAAAGTGTTTTGCTAACCCCACGCAGGGAGGAACCAGGACTCAAATTCATGATCTTTTTATGAAGCATCTATGCTACCATTACATCACCTGCAGAGTTGCAAGGTACTGCATAACATTGTGCTTGATAATTTAAAATTAAAGAATTTCAAAAATCAAAGAATATTAATTGCAGGTTAATTACAAGCTCCACATTCTAGAAAAATGTTGTTATGTAGTCCCGCAAAGCAATCAGTGCTTAATCTAATCAAGTTTTAAATAAAATTTCAAACTTTTTTTTGCAGGTTTTCATCAAATTCTTCTAATTTGTTCTTGCATTTCAACCAATATGGAAAAACAATTTTGTAAAGCATTGTTGCAATGCTGTCAAATCCTTTGTGCACTCAGTTTCCCAAGCTTTTTTATACAGTGGAACCTCGGGTCACGAATGTCTCGGAACACGTACAAATCGGGTTATGACCAAAATGTTCGCCAAACTTTTGCATCTGTTCACGACCACACACTCAGGTGACGAACAAGCCAGTTTCCCTTCCATTCCGGTTTCTACGCGCCGATGATTTCCGCACGTGTTCAGTCACTCCCTGTGCATTCGCTGTGAACTCTTTGTGTTCTATTTCGTTTCCCTTCCGGTTCATATGCGCCGGTGATTTACGCCTGTGTTCAGTGTCTCCCTGTACAGTGTTCTCAGTCAGACGTGCATCGTGCAGAGGGACTTTGTGGTATAGCGGGTCCACAGCTCACGTCAAGAGGCCAATTTTAAATAAATAATCGCCGTGCTTGCAGCATAGCGAGGGGGCGTGGTGGTTGAGTGGCTGAAGCAGTTCCAGGGGAATTCATGGTGTGGGCATTTCTCACCTAAGTGCACAGGTGGGAAACCATCCACATCCATAATTGGTCCCGGGGCTGCTGATTGCTACAGCTGCCACGTCCTTTTCATAAATAGAAGTGCAAGGCAGCTAAAGGGAGGAAAAAGAAAAGAAAGACTGAGGTTGTGCAGTGAGGAAGTAAGCAGGAAGCAGTGTGGAAAGAACCGGTGTGAGCAAGCAAGTGAGCGAGGCAGGCAGCTGGACAGTGAGTCCAAGCAGGGGTGACACTCGGTGGGGCAGAAGGAAGCGGTCTCTCCAGCTGAGTGATCAAGAAGCTGGAGTGACCAGAAGAAGGACGGCAGGCCACGTAAGGCTGAGAAGGCAGTGGGAGTCGTGAGGTGGTGAATTCCCCGACGTGGGCATCCTGGTTGCCATGGAAGCCAAGTCTCGGTCTAGAGAGTGCACAACCAAAGCTAGGGATCAGGAGGCCTCCAGACCAGAAGGAAGAACGAAGGACAGCTGCAGGTAGAGTGGCACCTCTGTTGCGAATCCTGGATAGGTAGAAGCAGGGGGGTCACCAGTTAAAGAATGCACCGGGCTTGTTTTTAATGCTTCCAGCATTGTTTTAACCTCGTTGTATTTAATGAAGACTTTTTTCTATTGGATTTTAACCTCCACTTCACTTCTGTTTTTATGGGATTTATTTATTGAAGGATTCTGAAAGCACTGCACTTTATTTAATTTGGACTTTGTTTTTGATTGTTGTTTTTCATAAAAGCACTTGGCACTTTATGCACCATCCCCTTGCTCCATTGTAGTGCCTCACTGTCATGCTCATCGGTAACATTACCGACGTTGACGGGTTTAAGGGCTCCCGGAAGCAAGATGGGGTCATGCAGCGAACCCACATCGTCACAGACTTTACCTCAAAACTGTAATCTCCTCTCCACCCAGTTCCTCCTCACTTCCTCCATGCCAGAACTCGACTCATGCAAGGTTGGTTTTCTTGGTTGTTTATGGTTAGTTTTTGTATAAATTAAGGATTTTTCAAATGTTCATTTTTTTCACTGTGCTTAAAACTCATTAAAAAAAAAGTGTTTACAGCGAGCGGTTCGTAAGGCTATAGCGTGAACTCTTGCAATGTTAGTTTTCTCTGTTCAAGGTTTTCTCAGTGTGTATTCAATGTTTTTACATTTAGTTTACTATTATACAGTGCATTCTATGGTATAATTAATAATTTTTGTGCTTAAAAATCTTTAAAAAAAATATATATTTACATACAGTTCATACGTTTCGGAACGGATTAATTGTATTTACATACAATCCTATGGGGGAAATTACTTCAGGTCACGACCAGATCGGGTTGCAACCAGAGTTTTGGAATGAATTATGGTTTAATTAATTGATTAATTTCTAAGAAGTTAAACATTCAAAACCATACGTTCTACAAAGGGAAACAAGTGGAAAGGTTATACTGATAATAAAAAAAACATTTTCAACAACACAATCAGAGTGTTAAAAGGTTTTTCAAAAGGAATGCAAGCATAGATTGAACAGTACCATATCCAACTATTTTTGGAGAAGTTATTATTCTATTTGAATTAATGCAAGGCAGTCTTCATCAATGTAAATTTTCTATTACAGTGAGCCTTTAGTATTTCAGCAGTGTAAGTCTATCAAATCATACAGTGGGTACGGAAAGTATTCAGACCCCCTTCAATTTTTCACTCTTTGTCATATTGCAGCCATTTGCTAAAATCATTTAAATTATTTTTTTCCCTAATTAATGTACACACAGCACCCCATATTGACAGACAAAAAAAAGAATTTTTGAAATTGTTGCAGATTTATTAAAAAAGAAAAACTGAAATATCACATGGTCCTAAGTATTCAGACCCTTTGCTTAGTATTTAGTAGAAGCACCCTTTTGAGATAATACAGCCATGAGTCTTCTTGGGAAAGATGCAACAGGTTTTTCACACCTGGATTTGGGGATCCTCTGCCATTCCTGTTTGCAGATCCTCTCCAGTTCTGTCAGGTTGGATGGTAAACGTTGGTGGACAGCCATTTTTAGGTCTCTCCAGAGATGCTCAATTGGGTTTAAGTCAGGGCTCTGGCTGGGCCATTCAAGAACAATCACAGAGTTGTTGTGAAGCCACTCCTTCGTTATTTTAGCTGTATGCTTAGGGTCATTGTCTTGTTGGAAGGTAAACCTTCGGCCCAGTCTGAGGTCCTTAGCACTCTGGAGAAGGTTTTTGTCCAGGATATCACTGTACTTGGCCGCATTCATCTTTCCCTCGATTGCAACCAGTCGTCCTGTCCCTGCAGCTGAAAAACACCCCCACAGCATGATGCTGCCACCGCCATGCTTCACTGTGGGGACTGTATTGGACAAGTGATGAGCAGTGCCTGGTTGTCTCTGAATACTTTCCGTACCCACTGTATATATATATTACATATGCACACACACATCTCTATATATAATGTTCATTTGGATCTTGATCATTGTTTGTCCGCGAATGAATTAGACGAAGAAGCACTAGATGGCAGTAGAGAGACAGCTAAAACATAGGCATTACATTAAGAATTTCCTCCAGGCTTATACTACTGAAGACTGTAGGTGCTGTGTGTACATTAATGAGGGAAAAAATTAATTTAAATGATTTTAGCAAATGGCTGCAATATGACAAAGAGTGAAAAATTGAAGGGGGTCTGAATACTTTCCGTACCCACTGTGTAACTAAATAGTCAAGTTCCATCAGTTTTAAATGTGGTTTTCTTGGTGAGTGTCACAGTGGTAAAATGTTGAACTGGACACATGAACCAACCCTATCCTCAGCAACAGTCAACAGCTGAGAAATAAAATCCTTTTATTATGTACTTAGGTCTGTCTGCCCTGGGCCTTCTCCCAGCAGGCAGGTTTCCTGGTACATCTAGCTATAAAGGCCAAGGATGTGTTCTATCTACATGCCAAAACCACCTTAACTGGCTTTTCTGAATCCACGGATATGGCTATTCTACTCCCAAACCTATTTTTATTTCCAAGCTCCTCATCCAATCAATCATCTAACCACCTATGCTCACAATCTCACTCTATTGTTTACTATTTATATCTTGTGATGAAAGATGAAAAACGTCTGTAAATAACTGAAGAAACAAAACAGCAAATCAGAATAGATGGAAAAACTGCAGCATAAATAGTCTCCCTACTGTGTGTTCAAGTGATTAAATGTGTAAAATTTGTCCAACCACTAATTATATTATTACATTCAAACATACAAAAAAATGGAGTACATTTTCACACCAAATGGTTTAGGGTGGAGTAAATTCACTTACTGCCATAGCGATTGCCATGCAGGATTCAGTAACAGTGTCCATGGGAGAGGAAATCAAAGGTGTCTTGAGGGTAATTTTTCGTGTAAGCGCAGAGGTTAAATCCTATAAAAGAAAAGCACAAATCAGCCACAAAAAGCACAGCAATGCCTTTGTCTTACCAAAAAATGCATGACTTTTCAAAAGGGCAAACCAACTGCATCCAAAATCTTACAAAATAAATATAGAAATAAATTCCTCAATCTGAAGTACAACCGCAGCAATTTTTCAATCCAGTTTAAGTCAAGTTTAAGTACTGTTTGTAATTATGAATTCCAAACAATAAAATTAAAATGGCCACTGGCCACTCTCACCTTATTTTTAAATGACAAAACTAAAGCAACAAATTATCTTATTTATAAAATAATTTAAATTTTAATAGTGTTATGTTTTGTTTCAAAGGGCAAATTGTAGTGGTTAGATGAAATCTTTAGGAAAATAGGAATGAATATCTGCGGTGGGCTGGCGCCCTGCCCGGGGTTTGTTTCCTGCCTTGCGCCCTGTGTTGGCTGGGATTGGCTCCAGCAGACCCCCCGTGACCCTGTAGTTAGGATATAGCGGCTTGGATAATGGATGGAATTAATATTCTTTTCTGGAGGCGACTGACACACTTTACTTGTTCTAAAGTATTCAAGTCAAAAGAATGACTTTGCTGTAACTGAAAATTAAAAAGCATAATGAACAAATTTATGCACAAGTTGAACATTATAATAAGTTTGGCTTAAAGCTTATTTACTTCATAGGAAGTCTTCTGCACTAAGCATTTTGGGTACCCAAAGTGTTTTTGTGTGAGCCCCCTCAAACCTGGGTAGCTGCCAAGATACCATATTAATAAAACCTGATTTAGAATGCAATTTTAAAAGGTCTTACAGGTTTGCACAAAGCAGCAATGTAAGAGATATAGCTAGAAGGGTTTACTATGTTTCTGCTGTCAAATTGAACTGTAGATGTACTTGCTTCTGTTATTGCTATTTGGTAAAGCAAGCTCTCGCTGTCTAAAATTTTCCAACAGGCATAAAATAAAATTAGGGTGTTAAAATAATATGGTATGCTTGCTAGGATAGGCTCCAGCCCCCCACAATCCTGCTCATGATTAAGTGGGCTTAGAAAAAGGTATGGTGTGGTGGTGTGGTATTGATCCTAATATCATCCATCAGAAAAAACACAAATGCTAATATGACTCACTAATAAAATTTGTGTATAGTTCATTGAACATGTAAAATTTTTGGAGTTATAAAAGTTTAAAAATGCTTACAGATCTAAATTCCGTAACAGTTCCAATTTTGCTTTAAAACATTTATGTGCCTAAATGATCAGTCAAGTTCGGGTGCAATGCAATATAGGATTATCCTGATATAGTCATCCATGTCGAACTGGATGAGGGTTGCCTCAAAATGGCACTGAATTACAGAATGTAAATTTTGACAGTTATTTGAGTGTATACATCGAACAACCATTTAATGTAATTTTTTCAGAGATAGTATCTTTTTGATGAAGGAATCCTCTATCTACTGACCACACTGTAAAAAATAAATCTTGCATGTGTGAAAAATAATAACAAAAAATAGCTAACTATATGCAAAGTAATCATTAATTAATAAAAATGTGTTTTACCCTTTTTATTGATTATTTAATTCTAACTCAATAAAAAAATTAAGAATAATGTTAACTTATTATTTTTCTTAAAATATAAACTTTTTTATAACTTATTCTAAGTAAAAAAAAAACTACACTGAACTGAACACATTTAAGTTAAATTTAATGACACTGCACTTCCTCTCACATCGAAATGTAACGACACTGCACTTCCTCTCACATCGATTTCTTGGTCTTTACAACAACGCATTCAGCTGTAATGTTTATCCATAATAAGAGCTATTTTACTACAAATGTGTAAGTATAAAGCATATTAATTCCGTAATGAAAAACTAGTATTTCATTTCATTAAGTTAGACGCAAGCAGTTGTTGTTTTCACGAAACCTTTCCCTTCATGTTGGAAACATGGTGAGCAAGGTAGCGTCTTCTTAACAGCCTCCCTTGTTGGTTTGCTTTAAAAAGCAAGCACATTTCTCAGATAGTTACGTGTGTTCATATATTTTTTTTTATCGTTTAAAACTTTTATTTTACACAGAAATAGAAAATGACACTTTGAGATTAGGACAAACGCCATATTGTTCTCACACTTAACTACTACTTGTAAACAACATAAAAAGATATTTGCCTAATCATCACGGTATTATTTGACCTCTTATTTAATTAGTGTTCTGCATAGGTAATGTATTTTCTGGTTAATGTTTAACACTGATTTATTTAGCGATGCAAAAAAAACTGTTGTGATTTCCTACGTCCTATTTTATTTCAGGATTTTCGCTATTGCATACTGAAAAGTAGTGGAAAAGGCTGCCATTCATTTAACCGGATATGTTGGCGTAAATGCAGGAAATGTTTGAAGAGCGGCAACTGCCTCAGGATTTCACTCTTTCACTCTCTATGTTTCCTTCCTGTTTACCTCTCGTTCTGGGGACATTATTTGATTGAGATATACTTTTTGTATAAGTTTTAAAAAAAAAAAAAAAAAAAGAAAATTTGCCTCAGACACTGGATTTAATTTTCCTTTGAAAATATAACTCCGTTGTTGTGACTATCTGTGTATGTTCAAATTAATAAAGATAAATGGAATTTTAGCATATATTTGTTATATATTTAATTTTCCTTTGAAAATATAACTCCGTTGTTGTGACTATCTGTGTATGTTCAAATTAATAAAGATAAATGGAATTTTAGCATATATTTGTTATATAGTCATTACTGTCTAGCGTTGCATTATTACTCATTTTTTCTGAGTAATTCAAATGAAAATCGGAGTTAAATAAAAATATTTTTGCCACTACTTACATTTAATCAAACTCATTTATTTTAGGTAAATTTGAGTAAATTAATAAATTAAGTTTACTCAATAGTGCAGTATATTGAATCTATTCAAAAATATTGCTTGTAAGTTGCTGCCTTATTTTTTATTTTTTTAAAAGTACCTTTAGCGTTTTTTTTTTTTTTACACAGTGCATACAGGCCTTCTGGAATGCCTCAACACTTGTGTGGGAAAATACTGGAGATGCCTAGAGATATATTATTGAAAAGAATGACCCATGTGATCTAAATCAACTTATCAGTTGTTACTGAATTTCTATGCTAATTATGCATGGTATAAAAAATGTGCTTGCTCAAACACAAGATGTCTCAAAGATGTTCCTAGTATCTTGGGTCAAAGTGACAAGATCAACTTTGTAGCTGCGTCATCAAGAGGTGTGTTCTGA